>NW_022987739.1:21012898-21240398 GCF_902827165.1 Trematomus bernacchii
AGTGCTACAACAACGTGGCAGGTAGAGGAGAGGCTGAATGAGTCACTCAGTGGCTGTGGTCGACTGCACACAAACAAACAAAATAACACACTCACACTGTACATGCTCACATTTGTACTCTCTTTAAAATCATGCTCCCAACCCTAATGTTACGAGCTCAACGCCTTGGCTAATCTCCAGCAGTAGCTTAACCTTAAACAAATCCCAATAGCAAACAAGTCTTGACCCCGAAGGAGCCCATTGAAGAAATAAGGACCAAAGAGAAAAATATCCTTAATTTCAAAGAAAGTCCTCGTAAGGTCTAAAACTCAAGTAGGTCCTCACAAGGGTAGAAATACAAGGAAACACACCTCACAAAATATAGCACGTATTACAAACATATAGAGCTGAGTGGTCACAGTGCATGGCATATACACGCACGTCAGGGGATAACAATAAAAATACTGCAATATAAGACATATAAAATAGGGAATCCATACAATCATGATCTTCTATTTAACATTGAACCAAATAAATCTGTATTTACAGACAGAAATATTTATTTCACTATTGACAAATGAGCTAGTGTGTTCAGGGGTTTTCGACCAAACCAAACATTTGTCATACCTCAAGAAGTTTTCCAAACCTTTTCCACCAAATTGCTTTTTAAATACTATGACTGGCTTCATTTGCAGATGCAGCATATTCCGTTGTCATGCCGTATTGCTAGTATTGGCACCTTGTATATCGATTTAAACAAAAAACTGCCAGCCAATGAGGAACAGGTACAGTATATCCCTTGGCCTTGGCATACATTGAATTACATAATCCAGTCTCAACTTCTTCTTTCATTCATCCCCATTCAATTTTCAAAAGACTCAAACTCCGATAAAATATGATACTCACCAAAAATAAATTAAACAATGAAACCAATAGCTGAGTGGTTTATAAGACTGACATATCGAAATTAATGTCAGAGGCTTCAAGATATTAAGACAGTCTGACTTTGAAAAGAAAAAGAAAAACATAACCAAGAGATAAAGTTTCCAGCTCCAAGCCTTCTTCTCCTCCCATTACATCCCCACTGGGCTAATACAAGGATTTCCAGCTTTGTGTAGAACTGAGGACATCTCCTGTTCCTTTTGATGCCTCTATTGAACACTTCTTGTCTTCCAAGGTGAGCTAAATGCCTCCCCTCTCCTCTTCTTCCCATCATCTCCTACCCTCTTAGCTTCCTATTAACCCTTCCAAACCTGCCCCCAGTCCGCCCAAATCCGGGCTCTGGAGGAGACAGGCTGAAATGAATAAGGGGGCCGAGGAGGGTCAGCAGAAAGGCATGATGGGACTTATCATGGAGCACATATGGGAATTGTGGGGGATTTGAGTGTGAGCGTAGCGGACACAGGAATGGATCAGCTTGTGACATCATTAACCACGGGGAGCTTCCATCCGCTTGGATTTCTGTAAGCCAGACAGTGAAGGGTTGGGAGAGGCCGATGGTCGGGTGGGGGGGGAAGTGGTTCTCCGAGATTGATACACCAAAGTATGTGATTGGCCGAAAGCTGATATCGTGATTGATTTGAAATTCAAAAAAATATGAAAGTTGAAGATAGAAATTGGCCACAGAGAGAGATTTCTTTGTTCCAGTTTTTTTCTGTTTATGCTCTTTGTATCACTAAGAATCCTGAATAAACACATACACACAACGCAGGTTTGGGAGTGTCAGTGGATCGGTTTGTCTCTGTCAGCAGGTCTGGCTGTTTGATGGTCGCACTTTGTCGAGGTGTTGTTTTTTCTCCCTTCGTTAGACTCTGCGTTAATTACTAATCTCACGGTCCAGCGCAGGACACTTGTGCTAACGTTAACTCTCTCTCACTAATGAGGGGGAAACCAGACAAACAGAGGGGATTTACTGCACAATACGTGCACACTATTTCACTGTCACACTCACTGAAACAGACACGCAAACTCTCAGGAAAAGACGAGACAGGAGTTTTAAGAGACAGACTGGCAAAAATTAGTGTATAGCCACTCATTTGCATGTACTTTTATTTGTCTTTTATTTAAAGTTGTTTCCTTTTACTTTGCTGTTTTATATATTTTGGTTTTAATAAAAGAGCAACCAGTCTTACCTTTACACACACAATCATAGAAAAATGCAGCATGCATATTCCCACGGAATATACAGTGCAAACACAATGCAAGAAGCAGCATGCTAAAATGCTAAACCTGCATAATGTCTGCCCAATGCCAGATGCAGCAGCAGTGAGGGGCAGATATCGACAACCCCCCTCCCATCACTGACATGCATATGTTCACAAACAAATAGTTTTGTTCATGCCAGATGCATGTCCTATACCTCAATGCCTAGTATTAACCTTAAACCTCAAATCTAGTTGTATCCCTTTAAAATAAACTTTTTGGGAAATGTATAACAAAATGTTAGAAAGAAATTGCAAAAAATACTATTTTTTATTTAACACATTTTCCGAAATGGTTCCTAATCACATGTTATACTTTCCAATTAAATAATCTCTTTCTATTTTCGTTTTAAAACAGGCCATACTGTATTATAACATCCTCAATTTTCACAAATGTTCTCTTCCGGATCTTTCTTTTTATATGCACGTAAATGTCCACGTTTTCAATTTGTTTTCCAAAATGTCCCCACTTTTGAGAAACGTCCTTGCGTCCTAAAACTATCCTCAGTTTCCAAAAATGTACTGACCCAACAAAAGTGTGCTACACAGAATGCCCTTAGTTCACCATATGTCCTCAGTCTCAAGGTCTAAAACTCAAACAGGTCCTCACAAAGACATAAAGCTGGCCACACACACACACACACACACACACACACACACACACACACACACACACACACACACACACACACACACACACACACACACACACACACACACACACACACACACACACACACACACACACACACACACACACACACACACACACACACACACACACACAATCCTGTCCCATCTTGCCTCTGTGTGATGCCCCCTGAGGGACGCCACAATTAATGACCCTCCTGATGACCGCATCAGTACTGGTGGAGCTGGTAGTGTCCTCTGCGCACACCATGACCAGAGGTGAGCTCTGTGTGTGTGCGTATGTGTGTGTGTGTGTGTGTTGTGTGACGGGGCACATATCCCCTAGGAGTTAAGGTAAGGCCCCTCTGGACGCAGGTGATGTCACACAGCGTCGTCGGTGGCTGCACTTGCGTTAACTCATATGTGTGTCGTCCACTTTTTTACCCGCTCGTTTCCCAGTGCCAGGTGATGGGAGTGCATCGACGGGACGAGTGTGTGTTTTTGCTGATGTGTGTGTGGACGTACGTGTGTGTCGGAGGCAGACGCAGCATTTTAAAAGCTCAGGCTTCAGCACTAAGGGAGCTGCGCTAGCTAACCATCAGCGCTTTAGCTGAAGCGTCCACCTCCGAGGGGGGCAGGGTGTGTTCGGCTGCTCCCCCCCCCCGCCCAGGAGCTCCCTGCCCACCCTCCTGTGGCCCTGTAGCCTGGCAGGGTGATGAAGGAGAAGCTGTCAATAGGAAAACAGGCCACACAGAGGTTCAAACAAACTGCTGTTAGAGACACAAATTAACAAGCCTCAGGCCAAGGCCTCTTCTTCATCTCTCTTCGTCTCTGTTCTTCTTCTTCTATGGTCTTCAACGTCTCCTTTTTAGACGCTCAAAGGTTCCTTTAATCATGCACGTCACAGATTCCACTGTCTTCAGCACTTTGTGCGTTTGATTACACCTGTTTATGTGCTGCTGATGTTGTTTGCTCAGCCGTTCTGCGTGTGTATGTGTGTGTTCATCTAGCTGTTGTGTATGTGCGTGTGTTCTCTTAAACCAACCTGCTGACACTAGGTCTGTCCAGTTTAGATATCAAACTCTAGGGGCATTGCTGAACTTGAAACTCTCCTGTGTTTCTTCAAAGTTTACACTGACATAAGCGCTCACATTTACACCCTCGCTGCAGCTTCTTCATGTACACATCGCCTCGGTGTGTGCTTTAGCTGCGGGCTGGCAGGGGCAGAATCAGGGCAGGATCTGGAAACTTGCAAGAAGACACAAGAGACAAGATCTTGGGGAAAACTTGTTCACAACTTATTATACTTTGAGAAAGTCGGGCTGGTAAGGACAGACTTTCTGGTCTTTTAAAAAAAATCAGCCCTGTCTCTGCCTGAAATCTATTTTCCCCCAGATTACAGCTGGAGTTTTAAACACATGGTTAACGTGGTAAACTGGATCAAAACTTTCCTGATCCAACTATGATTAGAAACATTTTTGTGATATGTACATTCACCTCAAATCGTAATTGACAATACAGTTCCATTGTATGGGAACACATTTGGAAGAGACCAGGCTAGAAAGAAATATGGATGCAAACTACTATAACTGAAGTGGTTCATCATCCTGTCTTACCTCCATTTCTACTGTAGGTTCATTTATCGAAACCATCTTCCAGGAATCACCACCTACCTTAAAAGGGGCCTCTTTCAGTAGAACAGCCCATTGGTTTGGTGAGGTAAGGTACCTGTGATGCTAAGATCCCTTTGAATAATCCCCCCAGAACCAGGATGCAGTCAACTTGCGTCATAAAATAAAAATCTGGCCCGTTATGGAACTAGGCCTAGGAGAATTTGGTCCTTGGGTCTTGGCCCGGCAGTCTAGGCCCAGAAGCTGCTAGCCTTCAGATTCATACAAAAAACATATTGTGTAACAGAAAGCGATAGACGTTTTTGTCAATGTGGCATAAATGTGGCTGGTGCTGTGTGATGATGGATGTTTGGTTGTGCTACTGAACTCTGGATACAGGACGTGCCCGGCAGATGTCCCCTGCCGTGAGTCCCCTCCAGCATGTTGTCATGCAGCTCTGAGTGTCCCACGACCTTAGATGCTACCCATGATTAGTTTTTATGAGGCCTAATGAATGCTTATGCATTCTCTGACCAGCTCTGATTAATATTGATGAGTTCCCAGGATTGCTGACATGCACCTTTTCAGGAAGGCTTGATTATGACCTGTGCATGTTAAAACAGAGGGACGGTCAGGTGATGCCTTTCAGCTTGAACATCACATCACTGTATAATAAGTCATGCTAATGTCACAGTGTAGAACATTAAAGTATGTGAAAGAAGAAAAATGTAGCTGTGATTCATCTGATGATTACTAGTAGATGTGTCAGGGGCAGCAGAGCAGGTAGGACCATATTGCAGGACAGACAATTGTTTAAACTGAAAACACCTTTATTTCAAGGTTCTACACGTAAAACATTTAACAGAACTCTCTACCTTGTGAAAGAGCCAAGAATCACCACCACCAACAGAAAACAAGAACTTAATACATGCAAAACTAATCAGAGGACAAGACACAGCTAGGAAGGGCAGGAAAAGACACAAGGGCATCAGGTGAATATAATCAGTAATCAGACAGGAGGGAAAACAGAGAAACAGGAAGCAACCACAGACAAAAGACAGGGGGTGAACACCTTTCAAAATAAAACAGGTAATTGTATCATTGCTTTGAGAACAAAGATTATTAATTTACCCCTTTTGGAAGTGAAGATATAGTCATTTGTTCTGGGCATGTCATTTTCGAGCCTGAGACCTGAAAAACAGGCTCAGGGCTTAACAGGTTTAAAGGAGTAGGTTTCACACATGACACAAACTGGGTCTTCTGGGTGAAAATCCCATGTTTGTTTTACCTATCCATCTTCATGAAAAATGTAAATGGGTGAAATCCATGATCAATATTGGCTACTACAACTTTACCGATATGTTTTGTACAATGCTCATTCTTCATAAAAGAGGAAGAAAATAAATACCAAGATTAATCCAAGAATTGTAAGGAGGTTGTGCAATCTAAAAATGGTAAGCTTTAAGTTTTAAAGTAACTTGCAGAGTATTTTTAAGAAATGTGTTAGTTTGAAGGGTAAGAGTCAGAAAATGCATGAATGATCTTAAAGCTGCCTCATTCAGGTGAGTGTTCGGCTGTCCTTCATTCACGGTACCTGGATTTAGCCCCGCCTTCAATAATTCAAGAAAATGGAGGGTAGGAATGGACTGTCCCCATTAAAGCCTCCTGTCCATCACAGAGCTGTCACACATGTATACTGCATCACAGTTAAGTCTGCACACTATATGTATTAATAAGTAGCTCTCCTGTTAGTGGAGGAAACATTCAAATCAAACTTCTCCACCTGTGAAAACATCACAAACACTCAACACACAGCAGCTATGTGTGGGTCCATCAGATGCATGTGACTCGCTATATTTTACAAAGAGACCATAACAAAGAGAAACTAAGAGAGGGAGAAACGTAAAGGTGGAATGACAGGTGCGGAAAAGGGAGGCCTGAATAATTCAGTGAGTGGTCTGGCCAGATTTCATCTCTCTGTTGATCACTGTTCATGTTTCCTGCTACAGCTTCTCTAACCTCCTTCCTTATCTGGCACCTGATTTTCACTTGGTACACATATTTTGGTCACATTTTAAATATTGGATCATTATTTAAATAGTTGTTTTGCACACAAAATAAACTAGTTTAATTAACCGCTGTTGTCGATTTACCGTCAGAGCCCTCACCAACTTACCTCTATTTTGAAGTGGAGCAGAGTACCGGACAGCATCTGCCAGACGACAATACAATATTTGCGGTTCAATTATTGAATAAATACAAAATCTGTGTTAAATACATAGATATAGTTTAAGAAACAAAATATGCAATATGCCATGTTAAAATGGATTGTGCAAATCATGCTAATAAAATAAAAAATATTGCTACTAAAGTGTAAAGTGTCATCATTGATGTATAATTGTAAAGTTGTTTGATTAAGCCAAGTGTTCAAAAAAATGTGTGCAACATATAGAAGGCCCAAAGCTGTACCAACACAGAAAATACTGGTTGACGTCAATCATTCTTCAAGGGCCCTTTAATGCTCTTTGGGGCTTTCCCTTTCCTGTAGTGTGTTATATAGGTTTTTGTGCATGTAAATGGGCTGCAAAGGTTAAAATCCCCCAAATTCTCGCCAGAGGGAGTTTCTCTCCCACACACTCCCCCCCCTGCCTGAAACGCCTCCACTGGACTCCTTTGTTAAAGGGGACCTATCATGCAAAATGCACTTTTGTACGTCTTTTATACATGAATATGTGTCCCCGGTGTTCCAGGGAACTCACCAAGTGTCAGAAAACACAACCCTCTCTATTTTCCTCCATACCCAAATCTCTAAAAACGGGGCTGCAACGGATCTGATAAAAACTGATCCAGATTTGAACAGTTCTCTGACATCAGGACGGCGGAGCTGACCTATCAGGGGAATGAGAGGTTGCCGTGGCATGGTAACAGCATGGTAACACGACGCTCGTAACTCGGCCCCCTCCTTTGCAGGGGGGCGTGGTCAGCTGCAGCGCATGCAAAGACAGGGTGGAGGAAAGCAAAATAGAGCGAAATGAGGCATGGCTAAAATGCATGATCTGTTTGGTATTTTGAAAAAGAAAACGTATAAATATACCTTATATAGGTATGGCCCTACAATATATTATTCAAATATAGCATGATAGGTCCACTTTAAGTTCTGTAACATCAGGACATCACTATATAACACCTGCACTTCTATTGGCTAGCTATCCAACACATTGTATGTGATAGACCAAGAGGCGGGACAATTCCAACACATCTCCAAGCAGTTACACAATCACAATAGATCCGACCAGCTAACCAATCAGAGTGGGCTCTGGTTTCAGGAAGAGGGTGTAAAGAGGGGCTAACTGTGATGTATTAGGGCAGTGGTTCTCAACTGGTGGGTCGCGACCCAAAAGTGGGTCGCGGACCCGTTTCAAGTGGGTCGCGGATGTGTGAGTGAAGAAAAAAAAGTTGAAAAAAAAAATTGCAAATTTTGCAAAATTTTTTTTTTTTTTTGGGGAAAAAATGCAAACTTTTATTTTGAAGGACCGATTTTCTAACGCTGTGCATGCAGTAGGCGTTGGACTGGAAGTACCGGAGACCATAAATGGTTTTGAAAACGTCTGTCACGTAGTGATCATCTTCTCAATAAAACATCTCTGCTGATGTTTTTCGAGTCTTCTGGCCAATCAGAATCAAGATTGTTGCCGGAAGTCCCCACGGAGAATAACTGAGGTAGAACTATTCTTTATACATCCATGGGTACAACTTCAGATAAAAATGAACACATAATGAAATATGACCCCCGGTTTGATGATTGACAGGTCACAGAACAATGGGAGCTATCTACCCTTACCCACAATTTAAAGTAAATCACACAGACTATCTCCTCTTCTCGCAGCAAGATGTCAGAACTAAGTGAAAAACAAACAATGGCATAAAATATTATTAATATGTCGGGTAGTAATAGATTTATTTATTTTCTTCTCAGAGTGTACCAGAATGCGTAGTTTATGTTAGTATTTCTAAAAATCTCCTGGGGGAGAATCCCCCCAGACCCCCCTGCTGGGGTTGGGTTTTCAGCATGTGTGCCTTTTTATATAGTTCAGCTTTGATTCCATCATCTCATTAAACGTTGTTTAAAAGCATACTTTAGTTCTGTGAAGGGATATAAGGGATATATGCACTGTACTTCACTTTTATTAATATTGTATTCTCAAAAGCGTATATATTACAGCACGATTTTTTGTTGAATAGATTTGAGTGCTTCAAAATGTTGGGTCGCGATGTATTGACCAAGTAAAAAGTGGGTCCCGAGGCCTGACCAGTTGAGAACCACTGTATTAGGGTGTATATTGTTGGGAAATTAGATATTATAATATTCAAGGGTAACGAGACTCTCAACAACCAATTACAATACAATTACAGTAAACTTTTCCAACTAACTGTCTTTTCCAATTTTACTTCTACTTTATTTAGGTTGATTTCAGTTTTTTTTCTTTTACTTTGTGACCTGTTTTTTTCCGTCTTTACTTCACCTTGTTTATCCTCTTATCACGTCGTTCTCCTGTGTGTTTAATGCCTGCTGACTGTGCATTTACTCTTCAGAGCTGATACTCTACACACATATAAGGCTATCTCTCTCACATAAGCACACACAAACAAAAAACATGGATGTTCAGTCTCTGTGGACAGTCAGAGCACAAACGGCATCATGGGAAATAAACTCCTAATTGGAGACAGGAAAGGAAGAAACCCTGGTGATGTGCAAATGATAAAACATGCAAATGCATATATGAAAATGTATGTGTAATTGAGAAATATGGGGGGAGTGAGAGAGATGGAAGGGGGGGACTGATAGAGAAATTGAGATGCACACATGCCCGAGGTGTTTCACACATTACCTGCAGGAGGTGAGAAGGAGCGGGAAAGTAGTGCCTAATGGGAAATGTTAATTCTGCAACCTGTGAGGCTTTGGCTCAGATTGTTTATGCTTTAATGGATGTGAAGTCACTGTAATGCTATCAAAAAAGCCTTACCCCAAAAAAGCTGCTCCCAGCTGAATTTGTCAAAGGGGGTTCAAGAACGTAACTGTAAACGAAAAGTTGTTCTTTTTTATTTTAGGTACATCATTTTGATTAGTGAGCTTTAACAGCTTTGTACAAGGTACAACTTGAGTGAAAACAAGTCCCATCATTTAGCTGGAAACGGACACCCAGAGGCCCTCCAGCGCACCGTTTGTGGCCTGCACATTGAACTCAGAAGGGACCACAGCTGATTGCCATAGCCACGGCGCGTAAAACAACTGTGATATCCTCTCAAATCGAACACTTGATGCATTCTTTAATTAAAACCAAACATAGGAATGTCGAGAGAATATGAATTGCGGTCGCCATGAACTGTAGTTGGCTATAGTTGACTACGATTCTCTCTGACCAACCCTTGGTCTGCACTGGCAACATCATCGTCTCGTATCACTCAGTTCACAGGAACCTCGACCGAGGGGGTGCCGAAGGAAAACAAAAAGATAAATTCAAGTTGAGAAGAGCCGTGTCGTACCATACCATGCAGTACAAATGGCGCATTAGCCTCGTCATTCTGACTGATCCAAGCTATTTTGCCTAATCCAAGCTATCTGCCTCTTGGTTCCAGCTCTGTATTTAAGCACAGTCATGAAAGTATTATCAATATATCCATCTTCATACAGCAAACCAGCATAAAGTATTTTCAAAATATGGACTCTTCCATTAAATGTGGTTTAAATTCAACCCATTTTAATTACTCTTTCTGAAAACATAAAACGTATAAGTATTATTGAAGTACACTTGTCTTTCTGCGGTAAATATGCACGTTTTTGGGTGATTAGGAACAATAAAACCAATCTTTTCTTTAAGTCTCTTTTAGGATAAAGAGCATCTGGACTATAGTACAATTGATTTTTAGTTACAACTGGGTCTTGAGGCGTCCAAGGGTTGCACCATCACAGGCTAAATCCTTCGAATGGGGCAAAGTCTGAGCTAAGGTGGAGAGGGCGATGGTTTTAAATCTGCTTCTCCACATGTTAACTGTGACGGTTTGTGTGTGTTATGATACACTCTGACACAGGAGTTATTAATTAAATAATCACTGTGGATACAAGGTATTAGTATTAATGTGTATGCAGTGTGTTTGTATTTCACTCTGCCAGGCTGGAGTGAGAACTATCTCCTTGGTAACTCAGCACCTTTCCCCTCTCTCCCTCTTGAAGCTGACCTCCTACTGAGAGCGCCGACACCCCTGTCACATCCCATCCACCCTATCACACACACACACACACACACACACACACACACACACACACACACACACACACACACACACACACACACACACACACACACACACACACACACACACACACACACACACACACACACACACACACACACACACACACACACACACACACACACACACACACACACACACACACACACACACACACACACACACACACACACGCCTCATGAATATTTAATCAGAACTGGTCTTATGACATGCAGTATCAGACCGGTGCAGAAACATCCCCATCAGAGCCCCACTGAGACTGATTAACACACAACATACATCCAAAAATACACGTGTATGTATAAGGACTAACATTTCCTTATTGCGTGAATATATTAACTATACATTACACGAATATATGGCAACCTTCCAATACATTTGTATGCAATCATATCTTTTAAACTCTGCTTTGTTCTCAGTATGAACACATTTAAAGAAAACAGAATGCTCTAAAGTCTTATTTACATATGAAATATATAGATGGACTTACAGAGGTGTATGTGATTGTTTGTTATTCTGTCATCTCTCCTCCTGTTAAGTCCCAGCATTTGATTCTACCTTTTTCTTCCATTTGAACTAATCCGATGAATCTCATTAGCGACTAATTTATGCTAGCAAAAATGTGGATTTAAATTTTAAGTTTTTTTTTTAAATACATGCTTAAAACTCATTAAACAAAAATCTTTGGAGCGCCCATTATATTTTTTTATATACACAGAAAGCCAACCGATTTTTAATAACAAAAAATATAAAGATTCACGAGTGTTACTTACTGGGTTTTATTAAGCTTTTGGGCACATCTCATGACCTTCTTCAGCAGATGGATTTGCTGCGCTGCCATTTTTGGCTTTAACACAGGACCTGAGTACAAAATGTTGACAATTTTATGTTTTGCATAACTGTGCACATACATCATCCTTTAAGATCAGTGATTGGAAGATGGACTTGGACTTATCTCCATAAGGTTTTATCTCCACAGGTTTGAAGCTTTAACTTTCATTCAAAGAACCAAACATATTCTTAGATATTTGTTCACCTTGTGTTCTGATGGTTCAACCAGGAGACCATGTACGCTTTGAAGTTCTCCAACTGTTAGTCTCCTAACGTTGTCTACATAGGAAATGAATCAGACTCTACATACAGCCTCCCGTGGATTTCCCACAGCTGTCACTCATTCCTCGCTCTCCTTACCAACACGGAGGTCTGGTGGTCTGACAGGAAGTGGAAGATGAATCTGTCTCATCAGGAGCCGGGTGAGCTCTCTCTCCAGGGGGGATTCCCAGCCGCTCCCCTCCTGACAGGTTTGATGAATCTCCACTTCCCCTCTACTCAGGACGCAAATCCAGAAGTTTTAACCAAACGCACCACTGCTCCATCTTTCCGAGGAGCCTGAGACGGACTGAGGGACATTTCACTAATGAGAGACGTGACATTTCAACCTCGACTCCAGCCCAGCTCACCCTGACAGGCTGCAGATGGGACTTGTCCTTCTGCTCTGTGGACAAAGTCAACTGAATCCAGTAGAGGAAGTATTCAGATCTTTTACTTTGAAATACTAACACACCACAGTGAGGAAATACCACAAATGCTTGAAATAATTAGTATACTTGCTGCCTTCAAAGTATGTGTTCAAATTAAAAGGACTATAATAAAATAAAATCTAGTTGCACTGTCAAAAATATCATACAGTATGTTGGAACCTGATGTGCAAGTCATAGTAATTTGTTATATTTCTATTGCTTTTTTTTGTATATTCATACATTTTTTTTACAGTATTTCTTTAACATTACTGTTTTCTCGACAATTACCTCGTACTTTTCCATCAAATTTATTTTACTGGGTTAATGTATACACCAATTCGGCAAAGCAATTTACTTGTATGTTAAAGTCTACTTTTTGACCAATTCTGATTCTATAGTTCAAATTCTAGCCATATCACACCAGACAAATCTCTGTGTGACGTGAACGTTTTCGTCAAACATAAATCCGAAATGTTTATTTAAGTAGGTAAATAAAGTCGTTGGATGATCGCCAAAGGTCAAAACAACAAGGGTGGCTTAAATCGATGTTGGCAAGGATGTGAAACTTTGTCGGTGTCAATAACAACTAGATAGTTCACAGGGTCACTGCTTTAAGGGAACTAATGTTTTCTGTTTGAGTAAATGATGATTGATTACTTCCTCTTATGGCAGAATCCAAGAACTGAAAGTGTACAAGATAATGGACATTCAAATAAAACCCATACAAATCAGGGTTTTGAGTTTGGTTCAGAAGGTGAAAATGTGTTTGGATGCTGTCCTTAAATCTTAATAAAGGCAATGCAATTTTAATCCATGTAAACAGGGGCAGGTGAGTGGACTGTGGAAGATGACTTATTCATGGTGGCCTATCTGACCGAGACCTGCTGGCAGACGGAGGGGTGGGGGGGGGGGGGGGGGGGGGGTGTGTGTGTGTGTGTGTGTGTGTGTGGTGGGGGGATAATGTGTGTCCAATCGCTCATCAGGCTCATTGCGTGTGAATGTCACCATGCTCGGTTGCTGATTTACACCACCGAGAATTACAGGTGGTGCAGTCAACATAAAGACATACTGTAGGAGGTACAGATGAGGGGGAGGATGTACAGTGAGTCTCACATACCACGAGAGACGATGATGCAGGTCAACTAGCTGGACTGATCTGAAAAAAGTCACAAACAGCATCCTAAGGAGAAAAAACCTCAATGTTACCACTGTTGGCCAATATCCAATTATTTCTGCCAGCAGACTAAAATGTTCTGAGCTAGCATAAGATTATTGATCAACACAATAGCAATCCATAATATGTTGCATCGTTATCAAATAAAATACATAGTTAAGCTAGGCCATTCAGGGCATGCAGATCTCTGCCAAGGCTGTTGCCATGAGAGAAAAAATAATTTGTGTATCTGCCCCGTGATTCGAATCCGCTGTAAACTTTTATGGGATCTTCCTTGGACCATGCTACACCCTTCCAAAGACTTTAATTATATCTGGGTTAAATCGTTTCTCCGTTATCCTGCTGACAGACAACGGTGGTCGGCAGGGGCAAATGCACTACAATGGAACAAAACACTTCCATTAGGAGAAACGGGCTGCACCTACAAAAACTATGCAAATATAAAAACACAAATGTGCCAAAACACATGCAAAAAAAAGAAACTTCAACAACTTGGCAACACATGCACAGTGTTTAGAAAACTTCAAACGAAAAATGCGAATGGTTTACTTTATAATACTTTATAAATGTTGTAATCCCAGAACGTCAACAAGCGCTCCAGTACAAGCTGTGTGCATCACTTTTTAGTGTCCCCGTTTTGGTTGTGTTTTGAATTTCTTGCAGCAATTTATGTTTGAAAGTGCAGCGTGTTTCTCCAGTGTTTTGGCCCATTGAAGCACGTTTTACCCCTGTGGGCCACCGTAGACATCTGAAAACCTCCTTCAAGTTTTCAAAGGTTTAATGTCATATACAACTACAGTGTAGTTGTGTATATGACATTAAACCTTGAAAAACTATGCAACAATGCAATATAAATATAAACAAGACCTCTTATGACCTGTGGGATAAAACTGTCCCTGAGTCTAGTGGTCTTTTTCCTGATGCTGCGGTTTCGCTTGCCAGACGGCAGCAGACAGAACAGTTTGTGGCTGGGGTGATGGGGATCTTTGATAACCCGGAGGGCTTTCTTCCTGAGCCGCTGGGAGTAAAGGTCCTCCATGGATGGCAGCTCCGTCCTGGTGATGTTCTCTGCAGTTTTCACCACCCTCTGTAAAGTCTCATGATTGAGGGCGGTGCAGCTGCCGTACCAGGCCGTGATGCAGCCAGTCAGGATACTCTCTATGGTGCACCTGTAGAAGGTCAGGATCCTCTCTATGGTGCACCTGTAGAAGGTCAGGATGCTCTCTATGGTGCACCTGTAGAAGATCAGGATCCTCTCTATGGTGCACCTGTAGAAGGTCAGGATACTCTCTATGGTGCACCTGTAGAAGGTCAGGATACTCTCTATGGTGCACCTGTAGAAGTTGCAGAGTATCCTGGAGTCCATGTTGAACCTCCTCAGCCTGCGGAGGAAGAAGATCCGCTGTCGAGCTGTTTTGGTGATGGTGTTTGTGTGAAGAGTCCATGTCAGGTCCTCAGTGATGCTGAGGTTTAGATGAAGGTTGTAATCCTGGCACCAAGATGTCAGGGCTCTGACCTCCTCTCTGTACACCATCTTGTCGCCGTCAGTGATCAGGCCGATGACGGTCGTGTCGTCAGCAAAATTGATGATGGTGGTGGAGCTGTGTTTGTCAACACAGTCGTGTGAACAGGGAGTAGAGGAGAGGGCTGAGCACGCAGCCTTGAGTGGCTCCAGTGTTGAGGATCAGGGTGGAGGATGTGATGTTTCCCACCCACACAGCCTGGGGTCTGAAGATAATTAAGTGAGGTTCGATTCAGGTTTCCTAAACAACGGAATATAGCTTCAAACTTAATATGAGGAGCAGGGGCGTGTACATCTTATATCTTTTTAATTATCTTAAAATATTGATTTGCTGATACGAACCCAGCCCCGTAAATGTGATTTACAATAATAACTCAGTTGTCTCTTAAACTTTTGTTTAGCTTTAAAAAGAAATCTGTCACTGTTAATTTTAGGGACCTTCTAGACAAGTAAGAACATCTATATTTCTTTGGCATCATAGCAAACTTAATCTTCTAATGATAATTTTGTGATACAGAACAAGGGGGTAAGCGGAACTTGAGTATAGATGATGTTGTCAACTTAAATTGACTTGTAGCCACAAGAAAGATGACAATTCCAACCACAACGCAGCTTCCGAAGGATCCCATATATATATTAGGGCTGTCAGTCGATTAAAATATTTAATCGCGATTAATCGCATGATGTCCATAGTTAATCGCGATTAATCGCAAATTAATCGCACATTTTTTATCTGTTCTAAATGTACCTTAGAGGAATATTTTTCAAGTTTTTAATACTCTTATCAACATATGAGTGGACAAATATGCTTTATGCAAATGTTTGTTTATTGTCATTGGAACAATGACAAATATTCTCCTGAATATTTTCAATACAACAACCTGGAACCTCTCTCTCTCTCTTATGGCTCATTCCCACCATGGCACGGAGCGCGGTTTAAGTGTGCCGTGTCGTGCCGTGTCGTGCCGGGCCCGTTTTTGGTTGCGTTTCCACTAGGCCTAGTTCCGGCCCGGGGCTACTTTTTCACCTTTTTTCTGGCCCGACAAAATCGTGGTTCTATCGGGGCCAACAAGCGGGCCAACAACCGGGCTGAATATGCTAAACTAGTGACGACTGCTGATTGGTCAGAGAGAATCGTCACAATTCTCGCGCGAGTTAATCCCTAGCGTCGCATATATTAAAGGACGCTTGCAGCATTTTTGAAAACAGAGAAGCTAAAAGAAGAAATGGCAAAGAAAAGCACACCGTGGTCGATTGACGAAGTTACGACGTTCCTCCATCTGATTGCAGATGATAAAATCCAGCGGGAGCTCAACGGCGCAACTCGCAACCTAAACGTTTTTCAGGAGGTCTCTGCACTGTTGTCCGAACGCGGATTCTCAAGGACTTTCCAGCAGTGTAGGGAAAAACTGAAAAAGCTTAAAGGCCCTGACACACCAAGCAGTCACCAGAGAACTCGCCGACGCCGACTGTTGCGTCGCCGTGTTCTCCTGCGTCTTGGCCATGTGTCGCACTGGAACACACCGCAAAGACTTCAGCCGAGCACGTACGAACTGCGCATGCGTGAGTGGCAATAACTCTCCTTACCAACAGGCGGCGGTAGTGTGTATTCGTCATTCAAAAGAGGCAACAACCGAAAGACAGAGAAGAAGAACAGACTGATATAAACAAACAACAAATAGCGTGTGCGTTCCATTTTCACTCTCGTCCATCGAAAACATGTTTCGTGCGGTACTGGAGCTATCAGCCATTGGAGTGTTGCTTGTGGAAGACATTCTCAAGCAACAGTCTCTCAAGAGGCGGAAGCGAAGAATTAGGAGAAACCGCACTAAATGGGTGAAATCAAGAGTGAGTATAGAGCCATCAAGGACCACAACGGCCGGAGTGGTTCAGATAGGAAAAGCTGGAAGTGGTTCGACCTGTTGGACGCCATTTACGGCTAGACCGGCCAACGTTGGGAGGGAGGGAGGCCTGGACTCTGCAACCGCTACTGGAGTCCCTGCATGGTAAGTCTTTGCTAACGCTCTGTTATTTGCTTGAAAGCGTTGTGTCCCTATCTGTTCTAAAGCTCACTTCTAACAAACAAGTCTATTGTATCCTTACATTTATGTTCGACAACCCATGCTTTTATGGAGCCCCGAAGAGCTACATAGCTAGCTAAGGCAGATAGCATTAGCTAGAGCTATTGTTTGCTAACACCACATGTGCCATTGTTTACGTTCAGTTTTTCTTTTCTAGAGTTGTTGTTGCTATTTAGTATTGTGCTGCAGTAGTTTGTGGAATCAACAAGTCATGTTGCTGTTCTAGATGATGCCATTGGGACTAGTGAGGAGGAACAGTCCCGAACAACGGGTGATGGCAGTGTTCCGTCCACAACATCGTCATCGAATCCAGAACGGACCCCAACTCGACCAACTCGACCACAGACACCAGCCGAAGAACCGACACCAACTCAACCACCAACGCCGAGTGCCATCACGACACCGCAGCGTGTGGTTCTAGGTAAGAAATAGGCATGGCAAAACGACTGGAATTGTGACTTTTTTTAAACTTTAGATCATCCATCGTCAGTAAGTAAAATAAGCTATACCACTGTGTGGAAATGCTCTGTTACAAGTAAGTAACTAGCTAGTAAGCAGCTAGTACAATTGTGTGTGACATTGTGTATACATATATTAATATTCATTATCAACAGGCTGGACATAATGTAATTCACTTTCACAATCATTGTAAACATCTAGGGCATAACTGTCTTTAGTTCATCCTTACTGTTGTTCTGCTTATACATTTTATTCTTATATCCTTGTGTGACCTGTACCTGTCCTGTGTTTTTCATTCTTATTGCTATAATTATCTTATCGTCATACAGGCAAGAGGAAACGAGGAGGAGACGAGCACCTAGCACAGCAGGAACGGCACCTGGAACGGAACCTGGCCCAGGTGGATCGGCACTGGCAGCTGACCATGGAGGCTGCTGCCCGGGCGAGGGAGGAGGAAATGGCCTTGAGAAGGGAGGAGAACGCTCAAACTCAGGCATTTAACCTCGCCTTCCTGCGCACTCTTGGCCAGGTTCTAGGGGGCAGCCGACGTGGCCCGTCTCCTCAGGAAGACGAACCACCTCTGTAATTTAATATTAATATTATTCAGTTTCATCTCTCTTGTTTTTGTTAATTTGTAAATGCAACATTTGTACTTTCTTGTTTATTTCTTATCTTTCCTTCTTTTTTTTTTATAATGCCATGTCTTTTTATGCTGCTGCAATACAAACATTTTTTTATTTTTTTATTTGTATTGTACAATGCCATGCCTTTTTATGCTGCTGCAACAAATATATATATATTTTTAATTTGTATTGTACAATGCCATGGCTTTTTTATGCTGCAACAAAAACACTTCCCAAATTGGGATTCAATACTTCTCATTTTATCTCTTGTTGATAAATGCATCATCTGATTTCCTGCCATAATCTGATTAACAAACTGATTTTCGTGAGCATGTAAACAAAGTCACTGGGTTGCCACTCACACACAAACACACAGTTTTGGAATCCAATCATAAACTGAAATGAAATGTACACGTTTAATTAAAGGGCTTTAAATCAGCAGAACAAAAACACTGAGAATTGTGTCGTAGTCCAACGTTTAAAAAAAATTCAGATTCACATCATTTTGAGGCAGAAGTTATAGGCCTATATTTTTTCTAAATAATAATAAAAATAGGCTACTACAACTAATACCATTACTACTACTAATAACATGTATGTGGATCTTTAAAAAACAAAGGAAGCCTACAATATCATTCTCAAAAACAATTGTAAAAATAGCCCAATTAAGATCTAGAACTGAAGATATAAACATTATACATGAATTTATAAAGCAATAAGAAACACCATCAGTTAGGAAAAAGCCCATAAGATAAAAGTTAATTTTAAGAAGAGATTTAAAGCAAGAAATTGAGTTTGCTAGCTTGAGGTCCTCCTCTAAAACATTATTTGGTAACTGACACATATCATTACTTAAAGTCAAAGATTTCCTTTTATAAATAAACTGGAAGGGGGTATTTAGAAAAAAAACAGAAAGAGAAGGAGGATAAGAGATCATTTGTATGTATGTTTATAGTTTACTTTGATATTTGCTTAATTTATTAGAGAGATTTTCTTTTTATGATCTGATATTTTCTCAAATGTTCTTATGGGGCAGTACTTACTGGTGCTTGAAATTCAAATATTTACTAAATAGTCAATTCTGATAACATTTTTTTGTTTAAATCATTTGACAAACACATGTATGTGAAAGAGAAAAAAATATTTATTTATGTTCAATACACACTGACGGACACACACAGCGTTGAGACCGGTCGGGTAGAGACCGGTCTCCAGTCAGCACCGCTGCAGACTCGCTGTTTGAGGGCTTGATAACCCACTCCCCCTCCACACCGCTCCACACTCGTTGGTTTGGAACAGCACTTAATGTGGCGGACCCTCCGCGAACGCGCAAACGGAGGGGTAGTGTGTAGGGGTAGGGTGTAGGGGGCGGTTTGGGATTGGGCCTTAGCTATTCAGGTAGCGCATCAAACCCTCTCGTATTTCAGTGCCCTCCTCCTCTGCACCTTGTGCCACTGCTACCCCAGGCTCTGCTACTGCTGGTGCATCCCGTTCATCATCATAGGCCTCTCCATGACTCTCGCAGAGGTTATGCAGAGCACAGCATGTCACCACCATAGAATTGACAAGTTTCACATCAGAGTCATTTCTTTTCATGAGGCAATGCCACCTTCCCTTCAGTCTACCAAAAGCGTTTTCGACCACTACCCGTGCTCTGCACATTTTCTTGTTGTAGATCACATGTTCTGCTGTCAGCCGTCCATTGTCAGGGAACATTTTTATCAAGCGATAGGCATTGTCTCCCAGGATGTAATAGCCAGCATTCACCCCACCAATGTTCCTGGTGCAAGGTGGAAAGTAGTTGCCACGACTGGCCAACTCCCACAATGAGGACAGCCTCAAAACCTGAGCGTCATGCAAGCTCCCAGGCATTCCTGCAAACACATTCCAGAAATGTCCCTTTCCATCTACAACTCCTTGAATGATGATGGAGTGCCAGCCTTTACGGTTGAAATAGTCGCAGTGGTATTCCTGTGGTGCCAAGATGGGTATGTGTGATCCATCAATAGCACCTACACACTGAGGGAGCCCCCACCTGTTCTCAGTGTAGTCGGCCATTTCTGCAAACTTCTCCCTGTCTGGTGAAGGAATTAGTTCCGGTACTAACAACGTCTCTGCAGCAGCACAGAAGTCTTGCACACACCGGCACACAGTTGTGTTGCTCACTCCGAAAAGATGTCCAATGCTTCTGTACTCTGAGCCGGTCGCAAGCTTCCACAGTGCGATGGCCACCCTCTTCTTTAGAGGTATACACTCGCGGAATGCTGTATCCTGTCTCTCCATCGCTGGCCGCAGTTTGTTGCACAGGTAGACGTAGGTTTCCTCTGACATCCTGAAGTTCTCCACCCACTGAGTGTTTGTGAAAGATGGAACAATCACACCCCACCACTCGGTAGCTCGGTCGAGCATCCAAACACATGGTCTGCGGCGGCGACCTAACTTCTGAAATACACAAACAAAAGCATACATATTTTAATATGGAAAAGTGGTAGCTTCAATTAATTAAATACTTGAAACACTTTGGTCGTATAGTGAGCGTGAAACACATTGCTCGTTAGCGAACGTTAGCTTACCGAGTAGCGTTGTCGTTTAGTAGTGATTAGAGTCGTCCTGGAGTAGTCTCTGCCGCATTGTACGATTCCCATAAGTCTCTCGTCAGCTTCTTCTGTATTACGTCTTGCTATAAGCAGCCTTTTCCGAAACAAAGTTTGCCTTCTTGCTGTGATAAAAAACCACATACCAAGAAGCAAGGAAACGATGGCTTCCACATCCTCCACTGTTGTGTGTTTTGTGAGTTGTGTCGCATTGAAGATGACGTCACGGCAGTTTTATGCAGCGTCGCTCCGCCCGCCAAAAAGCCGATCGCCCCGCCTACACTGCGTTACTATAGTAACTACCCCAGTTCCTAAACTGTAATGGAAGCGCAGCATTAAAGTGAGCCGGGCCTAACAAGGCCTAACAAGGCCTAACAAAACCGTACTAAGTCGAGCGAGGCCTGCGGTGGAATTGCGCCATTACACTCTCTCCCAACCCTGTCTACTTCTTTGCACTGAGCCAGTTGCTCAAACAGATAAGCCTGTTTACAGTTGTCGGCGAAAATGCCGCTCCTCTGTCTTCATCTTCAGTCAAAGCATGAGACTGAAGTTCCCACTGTGGGTCAAAATAATGCGCTGTGATGTGCAGTCGACACGTTGGATGCGATCCGAATGATCTAACGCAGCCCCTCGTCCTCCACAATGTTAAGCTGTAGCCACCCATTTAGCTATCGCTGTTGTTGTCCAGGCGTCTCCCCGGCAAACTTTCAAGCGTGGTCTGCCGCAAGCGAGCGGCAGGAGCGGGGCTGTCAGCATCAGCTGTGGGCTTGGCTTGCTGTTTAAAACACCTTTTTTTGTATCCATATCTCTCACTAGAATCTCCCACCATCCAACTAACAACAACAACAACAACAACAACAACAACAACAACAACGTCAAGCCTTTGGGCTCTGAAACTACGGGGCGGGCCGAGGACAAATACACATGCGTTAATCGCACGTTAAAATAATTAGTGGCGTTAAAAAAAATTGACGCGTTAACTTGACAGCCGTAATATATATATATATATGTACATATATTTATATATATATATATATATACACATACAGTATACAGTAGATCACATATTTTGTATTCCAAAGCTTGTATACCTACACCACCTGTGTTAGTTATTACTGTAGGAAACTTTACAATAGAGGGATAAATAGAAGGGAAAATATGAAGTGAAAATAGGAGTTTGACATTAAAGTCTGAAGTCTAAATTTGACCAAAGACTGACAAAGAGCCTGAACTAACTTCAACACCGGAGCGAATGAATTCAACAGAAAAACAGTGAACCAAAACAGAACAATAAAGCCGGATATAACAGCAAAGGCTACCACAACAGCAGCACTGTGAAGGAAGAGAACATTATCAGTTAGAGACAGAAAGAATAGAAGAGCTGGCCCCAAACTGCCAACATCTCTCACCACAAAAAATACCTCTAAATGAAAAGGCAACATGTCAGACAAGTAGCTCCTCTCTTTCACAAACTCCCTTTAGTTTCTCTCTGTTTCTACCTCCTCCTCGCACCTCTCTGTCACCGAGCGAGGGCTGCCATGACAGTTTCAGCACCACGTCTTCTCCGCATGCCAGCGGCGGCAGCGCTGAGTCTGCACTCCTTCACCACAAACACTTCTTCATGCTGTTTATTTCTCCTCGTCTTTCCCTTCCCGCAGAACGATTCCTCTGCTCGGTATTAAAAAGGCTAAATGAGGGCATGCTTTTATAAGGCATGAGCTTTGAGTGTACCGCAGTTTAAGTTACAACGCAGAAGAAAGAGGACATTGTAGCGACGCTTTCTGTTACTCCGACAGTCTGTCAGATACTTGCTTTCTCTGTGATACTTTTATACATTTAATTGATGAAAACTTTTAGGAGATACGTACACCAAACTTCTACCAACCCAGGTAGAACTTTAATATTCTGAGCCTGTTTTCACTAGAGAACTGGTAGCATTAAATATTTGTTCAAAGGACATCCCATGTTTTCTTGACAAGGGAAATAGTCGATCATTCTTTTCCATATTGATGGAAACCGATAACAGTTTGTTGGAGCTATTAACAATGAAAGCATCATTCCCCTGTGCAGAAGCCAGAACAATGGCGTCAGACACAAACATATCGACAAACAAGAATGAGGTTGATGTGGTGGTTTCAACCCAAAATACAGAAATGGTCATTTGTTTCTACATATGTATTTGATTCACATGACAAATGTTAACTCCCAATTAACTGTAGCACAGCTACGTCGATGAGACATATGTGTCATTTCCCTCTGAACAAGATATCAGATCCTTGTAAAGGTATATATCATCTGAGGTTGCTATATACAGAAAAACTGGCAGAATGTGTGACCTCGCAACTAATTATTATTCCCAACTCATCAGATACGACGCTTAGAAGGGAACCTTTAGTGTCACCTTTTATATTGCAACACTTAACTTCGAAGGGACTTGCTCTGAGTGTCTAGCATTGGCACAGATGGGTTCAGATTGGAGTTAGAAGAAAGTGCAGAGCACCTCAAACAGACATTGTGCCTTCTGTGTATCAGACTGTAGCAAACACTGGTATTTCACAACGAGGGAATAAGAGCTCCACTGTAACGCCAGAGACCTCAGTCGGCTTTTCCACCTGAGATCAACTTAACCAAATGTTCAACTAACTTGGAGCCAAAGCTAAATTGGAACAAACTGAGAAAAAGATTATAAAATTAGGAAAAACTTAGCTGAAATGTAGCTAGCTAGTCAAATACCAATCCAACATCCAAACATCTTTCAGTATAGAAAGCTCTGAATGTCCATTGTAATGTTGTCAGTGAAATTCAGAAAGAAATGTTGGGTTAGCATCAACATAAAAAAACAAAAAAAAAAACACTTATATTATTATTATTGTATATTTAAACCCTTATTTAGGCCAGATTTCACATGAATGTCTGCTAGTTCCCAATCTACTGACTGGGTCTGTTAGCTGTGTGCTAACTGGAAATGTAATATTTTGTTGACTGTAGATGACACGAGTTGTGGAGGACAAGCATCATCAGACTTCGTTCTGAAAGAATATCTCGTGGAAGGAGGAATTTTGTCTATTGCCCCTTTAGATTCTGCATATAAAACATTTCCTCCTCCATGACAAATAAGACAAACAGTTATCAGACATAACACATACACGCAATCAATGTCCCTCTGTGTGTGAGTGTGAGTGTGAGTGTGTGTGTGTGTGTGTGTGTGTGTGTGTGTGTGTGTGTGTGTGTGTGTGTGTGTGTGTGGTACCTTTTAGATGTGCATCAGTCCGGACAGTGTGTGTCTGCCTCTGGGTCCAGGTCCTGAGTGTGTGTGTCAGGCTCAGTGACACCTCAGTCACTTCGACTCTGCAGCAGCACCGTCGTCCCCACCATGAGTGCCTGCGCGGCATTTTGCGGGTGCAGAAGGTGACAGGGTGCATGACAGCGGGCTGCGTAGTACTGG
The DNA here is from genome assembly GCF_902827165.1 of Trematomus bernacchii. Lineage (NCBI taxonomy): Eukaryota > Metazoa > Chordata > Actinopteri > Perciformes > Nototheniidae > Trematomus > Trematomus bernacchii. Next base: position 21,037,049 of record NW_022987739.1, read on the forward strand.
CACTCCCATGTCAGCTGGGAGAATCTGTTAAGCAAACAGAGATCCACCCTCAGGACTGAAGAGGAGTCCCTCAGAGAGAAAAAACTAATCCTGTGGCAAATGTGACAAAACTGTGTTTAAAACCTGTTCAGGTTCTCATGTACTATGACACTTATACAGCCACAGGGAAAGAAGAGGATGTAAGTGAACACAATAGACTAGAGAGTGTTTTATGTTAAGGACCAACACGGAGGAACAGTTCATCACAGCATCAGCTTTACAGTAGCAGATTTGGTCCCATTGCATTAGCCATGAACACATATGTACAATGAAAACGCATTTTCATGAACAGTGTGATGTCTACAATTGTAGCTGTAATGCCAAAGAATCCCCTACGTTAGCACATCCAACTAAATAAGGCCCTATATCCTATATTGGAAAATTCTGCACCTTACATTTTATTTTGCGACCAGTCTTGCTCACTTTTACAACTACGGGCAATAAAGGGTCAACTGTTATTTAACCTCCATGTCTTCAGATTGTGGGACCCGTTGGTTTGCCTAACTACCTAGTACCTACCATGGTTTAATAAAACAATATAGTATTTAGACTGTAACTTATCAAGTAAGGAAAGGAAAGTAAGGTTAAGCTGCACATCACTTGTACTTACCCTAATGACTTTGTTAATATTAGCTAATGTTGGTTAGTTAATGTCGGTATCATCCAGCAAAGCACAACAACAGGTAAACAATGAACAAAGCTTAATGTTATGATTTCATTCAAAGTTAGCAAAAGATTAAGGATGAATCTTATTTTACCTTGGTTTAATGTTCGAGATTTTACTTCAAATTAATAACAATATGCTTTAGTATGCCTCTGGTGAACACAATTTGACGTGTGAAAAAGGAGGAGGGTCAAAGCCTGGAGCTCCGCAACTAGGCCCGTTCAACTAAGCTGGAGACCCCAAAGAAAACATGCAAACTCTAAGAATAAGGAGCTTTTTGCTTAGAGTTTGATCAGGCCCAATGGCTGGCCAGTGGGTTCAAACTAGGGACTCATATTAATATTTTATAAAAACATTTTTTCTTGCCAGGGAACTGGGTGGATTTTGGTTACTTTACATCAAATGAAACACTTCACATTGTAGGATTTAATGGGGTTAAGATGTGGGCTTTTAGGTATATGTGTAAACTAGAGACTGAAGGAATATAAGTGTACAGTGTCTTTCAACGTGAGTGTGTGTGTGTGTGTGTGTGTGTGTGTGTGTGTGTGTGTGTGTGTGTGTGTGTGTGTGTGTGTGTGTGTGTGTGTGTGTGTGTGTGTGTGTGTGTGTGTGTGTGTGTGTGTGTGTGTGTGTGTGTGTGTGTAGGAAGTGAGTCTGTGGTATGGCTGCTGGCCAGGCTGAGTGGAATAATTGATTGCTGATTGACCCTCCACTGCCACTGAGGACAGTCCTCTCTACTGCATTACTGCACACACATCTGGTCAACAGCGTGTGTGCACCTTCACAGCCATGTGTGTGTATGCATGTGTGTGTTATCCCTCTGCCTACAAACCATAGGCACAAACTGTTATGAAAACGGAAAGAACTGAGGCCTGTACTACGAAGCCGGTTCAACATAACCTGGATATGTTTGAGTTACCCGGTTTATCTAATCCAAAACAAACGCGCTCTCGCTAAACGGTCCTACGACGCTGGTTATCAACTCGTTAACTCAAGCCAGCTTTGCCCTATCTAGTTATGTGCGCGTTCACATAAAAGGGGCGGGGTTAGCAACATTTGACCAATCACAAACATGGAGAAGCGTACTGACAGCGCAGCGTCATACTTCCTGAATGAAAAGTAAACTATAATATTAGACAAATATTAAGACTTTAAACATCCATGACTTAAACACGGATACGGCTCAAGAAGCTGACTCAGATAAGGAAATATATGATACATTATGATGTGATATGAATGATAATGGGACACATCAACGTCTGCACTCACAGGACTGTAGGTAATGTTACTTTGATCCGGTTACTTATGTTAACTTGTGGCAGATATTTAAGTAAGCTTTCTTAACGCTAATGTTATATTAGTCAGATTGCTCTGAAGATTGGAGGTGACATTCTATTCATTTTCACGTTCACACAGTCAGTTGATTTTTGCCGGCCGTCTTTCCTGCAACGGCAGTTTTTCTGTATTTCCTTTCTCCTGTAATACGACGTGATAGCTTTAAACTCTGCACACGGAGCTCTGATTGGTCAGCACTGAGTTGATCTCTTATTCTGGAACCTAACCTGCTCCGGACCAGGCTAGCCGTTCAGCATAAGTTACCATGGAGATCTAGCCCACTAAGAAGGGAACCAGCGCCGTAGGACCGGAAACCCAGAGTTTTCCCTGAAGTTAGCTCGCTAAGCGAAAATCCGGCTTCGTAGTACAGGCCTCTGTGTGACCTGGCTGTGACACAACAAGAATAATCGTTGGAAAATGAATGACTGGTTGATTCAGACAAAATGCTGAAAAAACACACACACACACACACACACACACACACACACACACACACACACACACCACACACACCACACACACACACACACACACACACACACACACACACACACACACACACACACACACACACACACACACACACACACACACACACACACACACACACACACAGGGAAGTGAAACATGAATGGAAGTGATAGTGGTGGTTTGAGGGATTCAGCAGGAACTCGACCCCTTGTTAAAAGGTTGACTCAGTAAATCGCCTTGTGACCACCGTCAACAGGAAATAAAATAACAGGAAAGGAAGTTCTCTTTAAGTGAATCCCTGGCAGCTCATAATGAGCTCAAACCACCACGGAGCAAGGAGGAGATATGAAAGGCACAGAAACAATCTACAGCACACACAATATGGAATTATAGTATAGCGACACTTTTACCATTGTTTGTGATATTGCAAATTACCTTGATAACAGTAATGTGTGCTTACTTTAATAGCAGTTTTACAAAAAAAAGGCCAGTCGAGCCTGACATGAAAACAGGGCTTAGACCTCAGAGAGTTAAAGGGAATATCTGGAGCTAATTTCCACATTATAGCACATTTTACCTTCTTTCAGGGGAAATGTAGCCCATTTTCTGTGATCCACCTCCCCCTCCTTGTTTAGAGATCAGCACATCATCCCGCCGCTCTCATTTATTTGTTTGTTGCCGGTTAGGTTTGTTTATTACTGTATTTTCAAAGCACGGGACAAGGTTAGATTTGCTGTTTGGGCATATTTTCTCCTGTGATAGCATGTTTGAATTTGTCTACTCAGCATGCGGCGTGTCAGAGAATGTGTGTGTGTGTGTGTGTGTGTGTGTGTGTGTGTGTGTGTGTGTGTGTGTGTGTGTGTCTCAGTTGTGTGTGACAGTATGGAGCGGGTGGAGGCAGGGCATGCGTTCAGGGGTCGCAGCAGCAGTACGGCGTCACCGGTGCCAAATTGCTTTCCTGGGTGCGTTGGGTAGGGCCGGCAGTGTGGAGCCCCCCCCTCCTCCCAGCTCTCTGCTCCAGGGGGGGGGCTCCTGGCCCCCGGGTCACTAACTCAATCACCAGATCAGGAGTAATAATTATTAATACCCCGTGAGCGTTACAAGCACGCAGGTGATTTATCAAAAATGTCGATTACATTTTGCGCAGGTTGACAACTTTTTGAAGCTGAACTCCTCCCTGGGGAGCGGGCCTAAATGGAGCACCAAAAAAAACACATCTACTGTATGAAGCAGTTTCTGCTTAATACAAAGGCCTGGCACCAGGGGAGATGTTGTTTATGACAAATTCTTCAAAATAAGAGCATCTATCACTTTCATCTCCTGGTTCTTAATGGGACAGTTTTGATCATCTGAATTTTGGATCAAACATTTCTCGAGATGTAGACTGGGAGAGGAAAACAACATCCATAGATGAAGTTGCTAGGGGCCCCTGATGATCACCTTTACCTATAGTTGGTATTCACTGAACGGGCCCTACCGGGTCACAGGCAGAGCACCTTGTGACCTCCATTGGCTTATAGAATAAGCATATTTGAGCCATTGTAACACCTAGATTAAGATCTGGCAGTCATGCAATATTGTACTGAAACTACTGCTGGGTTTTTACTACTACTACTACTACTTTCAATGTACTGAGTCTCTTTAAAGGTCCCATGACATGCCCATTTCTACTGATCATAAACGCATTGTTGAGGTCTACTAGAATAGATGTACATTGTTCAATGTTCCAAACTCACATTGGTTTCTCATACAGCGTCTCTGTATAGTATGTGTATTCACTCTCTGTCCTAAACGGCTTGTTGGAGCTCCTGACCCCCCTCCCTGTGAGCCCAGTGTGCTCTGATTGGTCAGCTCGCCCACTCTGTTCTGATGAGTCCACCACCGTTACAGCGGAACATCAGTGATTATGTGTTACAATGGCGTTTGTTAGCAACCAGAAAAGGACACCAGTAATGACAAACATATGAGAATGCTGTGTGAGGTCTGGGTGCCGTGTTGGCGGGACGTTGTGGGGCTCGCTGCTCCGCCCTTTGAGGCACGAGGAGCGGACAGTGTGAGCTGGATTACTGGTGTCGTTTCCTGGTTGCTGCGTGGGGCCTGCGAGACAGCGAGACACCGCGGAACTGAGCCTGAGCACACACACACACTCACAGCCAGGAGATCCACGGAGCCGCGGCTGAGAAAAGATAAGGCTGAATGTGTGTGCCGGCGAAGCTCCGCGGAGTACCGCGGCTGAGAAAAGACAAGGCTGAGTGAGTGTGTGTGAGGAGCTCCACGGATTGGTCCATTTGGATCTGGGTATCGTTACGTCACTATGACCAGGAAGAAAAAAATGGAAAAAGAAAAATCTCCAACGAGGCGTTCTGGGGCAGCATAGACAGGTCTTTTCTGTGTTCGAGTTTTACTCGTTACAGGGTGTACTTTGAGGGTTTGTGACTTTGCAGACCGTTTACATGCAGAAAAAGCTACATAACACACAAGGGGACGGGTAATAACCGGAAAAGCATGTCATGGGACCTTTAACATTTTGACAAATTCCAACTTCAAACGCTCCTTGATGTTGACAGTCTCCTTTTGTCAAAACAGTTCCAAACAAATGAATATGTTAAAGGTAGGTGGGACATTAATATGTTCTGCAATGTTCTTCTAAGTAGTGGACAAGTAATGATGCTACATCATAGATTTACAAGGCAACACCAAACAGATTTTCTTTTTTGGTCTGCAGAATTGTATTGCTGGATTTACTGTATATAAAGACAAACACATTTTGTTTAAGTGAACCCTACAGACTGGAACTAGAGCCAATCAAGAAAACAACAAAGTGGCTCTAATTTACCAACTCATCCACGGGGGAAAGGCCCAGGGGCACTAGGGGTCAAAGGGCCTATATAACAACGAGTTGCTGAATAGAGAACACAAATTGATTACAAACAGACCTAAGACCACCATCTAACCAAAAACGACTAAAAGGTCAGTACAATTTACCACAACGAGAACCAAAGCTAAAGAGACGCAAAATGACTTTAAAAAGATGCAAAACCAGCACTTAACGATCACAGAGGTGCAAAATGACTGAAAACAGACACCAAAATGACCTACAATTACTGAAAAGAGACACAAAACGACTAGAAACAGATGGAAAACAGTATCACAGTAATGAAAGAAAGACTAAAAGAGGTGTGAAAAACTAAAATAAATGCAAAGCGACACATTTGACATAAATGAAACGACTTCTTCAGTTTGGCTGTCTATTACCGAGGGTGGGGGCCTTCCTACTAGTTTGTGCACAAGAAACCAATTCTCTCATAATCTGTCTATGACCACAACATCATATGGGACCTGAATGAATTGCACGTAAGTGGTACAAATACCCTAATTGTCAAATAGTGAACCTAATGTGTTTGGGGGTGTAACCTCAGAGGGAGTTGCCTGCTTTGCCCTGTCCGTTATAATAAAAACAACAACAACAACAACAACAACAGGTAGAGGAGGAGGCTGAGGTTATTATCACTCTTATTAAAAGGATGTGAGTCTATATCAGCTGTGAGCTGCTTCCACAGTGTTTGTCTGGACTGTGTGTGTGTCTCTATGTGTGTGTGTGTGTGTGTGTGTGTGTGTGTGTGTGTGTGTGTGTGTGTGTGTGTGTGTGTGTGTGTGTGTGTGTGTGTGTGTGTGTGTGTGTGTGTGTATACTGTAGGTAAGCTGAGCCGAAGAGACGCTGACTGTGTTGAATCTCAGCAGCTGCAGCTCCAGACGCCAGAGACACACTGCACCGCTCTCTCTGAACGTTATCCCACCCCCACTCACTCTCTCCATCCTTTTCGCATCTTCACTTGTTTTGTCTCTCGTATGGGGCTCGGATGGACTCTGCCCTGATTTATGGATAGAAAAGCACACAGCGTAGTCACGGTGATCTCTTTCTCTCTGTCTCACACACACAGCACATGCCTGGTCCTTCATTCCCCTGCATGCTATCTCAATCCCTCTCTCTATGTGTGTGTTATATGCACACACACACCCTGACTCCCAGTGAGGTGATGGCTGTCACACTGCTCAATGTTTCCTCTGAGTCAGCAAAAACAGGAAGAGGAGGAGAGTGATGGAGAGGCAGAAAGGAGGGAGAAAGAGGAGAGATATTAAGAGAAAATAAAAATTTAAGTTGAAAGCTGAGTGTTTTGCACCCAAAAAAGATTGCATCACTCAGCAATTTAATCAGTTTAGGAAAGTTGGTGATATGAACGTTATGTAGTCTAACTTTAAGGAAATTGAACAGCTTGTATTGGTATGGCAAGGCGCATTGCATAGAGTATAAACAGGTATATAAAGGTCCCTGACATACAATTTATATGTTGTATGTCAGGGACTACGGATGGAAATTAGCTCAAAGCTAAAATCCGGCATATTTACACTTGAAGCATTATTTGTCTAAAGTGTTCATTAATGTGCATTGTCCCTATATTCAAATAAACGATTAAATGAAAAAATGAAAATAAGTGCATGTGAATGGAAGTGACGCAGTGTTTGGATAAAGGATTAATATCTGTACAGACAAATTATTTAGTTATAGGACAGAAATGTTCAAAATTACGTGTTGCAGGGACACATATTTAAAGATAGGACTTTTTAATCTTTTTTTGGAAAGACAAAAATGCAACAGTCTATTAAAAGCATCATAATAAAGATACTTTCAATACAACTAAATCTAATCAAATAAGATAGTTGTTGGGGTCTATATTGAGCAAATCTGACAGCCTGCAAGAAAATGTTTGGAATTTCTCTCATTTGACACATTTTTGTGACAGCCTTACATATTCAAGTTTTAAATATCAAGATATGCATAAACAGGCTTAAATTCACATATATCGCTGTGCAGTTATCTCACTTCCTTATATTGACATCTTACCGTATACTCTCCTTCACTTGCATGACCCTGCAGCACACACACACACACACACACACACACACTCTGTCACACACTGAATCACGGTGAGTTATGGTGTTTGAAGTGAGCCGCCAGCCTCCGGGTCTGACGGCGGTGTCACATCAGCAGCAACACGGGGTGGCATCTGTGTCAACCCGCCACCCGGAGAGGAGGAAGGAGAGAACACTTAAAGCAGTTTAGTGCGCGTGCACAAGCGCGCGAACACAAAGTGGACATCGAGGGTGTCATGCTCGCTCAAACATGCAGTGTGAGAGTTTAGCTCACCTTGTTGTTCCGTGCATGATGGCATAGAGGCCGGCTCCATCCATCCATCCATCACCGGCTGATGGGAGTAGAGGGATCCGCTGACAGGCGTCCGCAGCCCGGGCAGCGGAGCGGAGGAGCCGGGCGGCTGGTGGAGCCTCTCACAAACAAATTATAGCCGAAAGATATGACCGATGAAGAATAAAATATAGCAGATGGAACACCGACAAATTAATTAAGGAAATCACTAATTAAGAGACAAACGAGCATCAATTATTGTGTATATGTTTTCGTCTTGAATAATAATAATAGGCCTTGTAATAATAATAAAAACAACAAAATGTATAGTCTTTCAAAATCTTTACATCATTATTTTTGACACACTCGTCAACTGTCGTTTCAGATTATTTTATACTATCATAATGCAATCAATTTGATATGACATATTAATAATTCTGTTAGCCTATAATAATTAGGCCTCAATAATAATATTATAGATTATTTTACAATTAGCCTAGCCTACATACATATATTTTATACACCATCAACATGTCCGTTGATGCAGTTTAAACTCCAGTCACTGCGTTAAACTTGATTTTGTTTTTCTCTTTGTCTTATATGAACAGACTTATTTACGTACAATAATAGTAAACATTATACATTTATAAAATGCTATCTAACGGGCTTTTAGGGTGTTTAAAAAAAAAGACATTCTTAGAGCTGCAACGAAACTCGGCTGGCCTTGAATAAGAAACGAATTCGTGACAATCTTACATAAAGCCAATGCTTTTAATAATTTAGTGGCAGGAAGCCTTTTTGTTTGTTGTTTTCAAAATAAAAACCTTTTCTGCAACAATGAGGGCAGCAGCAGGCTGACAGATTTGGGACAGAACTTTTTATTAAACATTATGAAAACAAGATTCTCAACAACGTTCCACTTGGTAGGTTTTTCACTTGTTGACACGTTAGGACACGTTCATTGAATAAATATAGAAATTATATGTACAGATATACATAAACAGCACTGTGCAGAAGTTTGCTCATAGTTCTTTAAAATCTAATTTATTGTAAATAATTGCAAAACGTTGACGTCATATAAAACCAATTAAAAAAGAAATACAATAAGTAACTGAATAAATAATTGTTGGTACCTAATTGTTTTCAAAAATGAATTTGTTACAAGATTCGTTGTGATAATTTTTGTTCTTTTACTGCACGTAAAAGATCGAATATTTGGAGAGCAATACAACACATCTCATATTTATTTACCATTTTCAACTGTGGCCTTTTGATCTACAATTTCCAGCCTGTCTTCCTGTCAGTGCTCGCCACTCAACAGGTAGTCCAATCATCGGACACTTCTGCACAATATTGCACATATATCTAGGCAGCAGAAAACACACGTCTTATTGACAGAATAATGCATCTCCAAGAACAGTAAGCTCTACCGACAGGCAAAGTCTCTCCTCTTCTCAAACCAGCAAGCATCCTCCTATCAGACACAAGCTCTTATTAAGACACCGGGCTGCAGAATAAACCCGCAGGCCCTTAACAAATTCTACAAATATCCAAAGTAAAAAATAAATAAAATCGTTAAACTAATATTTTTCATCATCAGGTTGGTGCATAGAGTTTTAGCAGCGAATGCAGTCCTTGTCCATCAAATAAATGAACCTTTATCAAATTTACATCCGGGTTTTTTAACAGATCAAAGGTCCTATGAGTAGAAAACAAAACGCTTGTCCAGTTTGATCTCTTCTTAGTGCAGTATAGGCTTGCCTTTGACATTACACATGTTCAGTAGGAGGAGGATACCATATACGATTTGCATGCTGTAACATACAAACATTTGTATTAAGACATTTCGAAGAATCCAAGCAACAAAAGCTTTAAAAAGGAGAAAAAGGTAAAATAACACAGGTAACTGTTTTTTTTTTCTCTACACATTATGTACAGGTGGAAATAAATACAGTCTAAAATCTGGCTCAGTTAATCTCTTTTTGTCGTTTTTCTTTTCATTTTAAAACAATAGAAAAATTGATTGAAAATAGCAGTTGAAGACGCATCCATGTTTTTTTCTCGCAGTTAGCAGATTGTTTATGCATTTTTGTCCGCAGTCCTTGCACCTTTCCAGGGGGGAAAAGGTGGCTTTTTTCATACCCAGGCCTTATTGGTGGCAGAGGAGGAGGAGGGAGGAGGGGAAGCGTACCATGGGCCATGCTTTCCATACATGTGGAAGGATTCTGGGAGATGACTGGAGGTTACCATACATGTCCTGCATGCAGGGTTGCAATAAGGGATGGGAAACTATAGACTTGCAATATTGAAATGTCTCTTCTCCGCCTCACTTTCACAAAAAACAGTCTGTTGAGCTTTCTGGAGCCAAAGATAGGCGGTGTATTGCTTTTTCTGCTTCAGTCCAATCTCTCTTTAAAAAAATGCACCGTTCCCCTCACTTTTAAGACAAAAGCATTCTCTCTGAATTAAGACAGTCATGTTAAATGTCACAATGGTTCAATAAGACCAGGTTTTGTTGCACCAGAGGAACAGTCTACAGGCTAAGTGATCCCATGTGCCCAGCTGACAGGTTGCAGCGAGCTTACAGAAGTTCAGCCAAAACATCTTTAAGACTCAAAAATGCGCACAAGGATTACTTTTGTGCACATCTAATGCGTATTTGTTTACTTGTGTTTTTCTTCGAGGGAATAACTGTAAACAAAATACTAACGCAGAAAAAATATATAAATAAAGGTTCTTTTTTTTAAGTGGGGTGCTCAGTCTGCGTTTCTTACATGAAGAACTCGGTGTTGGCCTGTTTTCCGGACGGATCTCTCGTGTTCCCACCGGCCGTGTAGGTCCGACTGGCCAGCTTCTCGTACTTCTCCTTGTAAAGATCCCTCTCCTTGGCAAGGCGCACCACGTCCTGCTTCAGCTGCTCCACCTGGCTCAGCAGCGTGCACTTCTCGGACTCTAGAATGTGCCTCTGCTGGACGCGCTTGAAGCGGCAGGACTGCGCGTAGCCCCGGTTCTTCAGGGTGCGCCTCTTCTGCTTCAGGCGGATCACCTCCTCCTTGCTGAAGCCCCGCAGCTGCCGGTTGAGCTCCCGCACCGTCATGCTGACCAGTTGCTCGTCAGAGAAGCGGTCCTCCAGGCGCGCGTGATGGCCGTGGTGGTGGTGATGGTGGTGGTGGCCCTGGTGATGGTGACCCACAGAGGCCGTGGACAGGTCCTCCCCGACGTACTGCTGCCCGCGGAAGCCCTCGTAGGCCGGGTGGTGATGGTGATGGTGGTGCGCGTTGCCGATGAGGGCCTCCACCGCGTCCTCCGGGGTCAGGTTGAGTGCCTCGGGGTTGATGTGGTGCTGGTAGCTGGGGATCCAGTACAGGTCGTCCAGCTGAGGCTTGCCCGCGTTGCTGTGATTGTTGTTGCCGCTGCTGTTGTTGCTGCTGCTGCCGCTGCTGCTGTTGACCCCGCTGGTGAGGCTCTGGTTGGGCGGCGCGCCCGGGCTCGGAGCGCAGAAGCTCGGCGAGGAAGGCACGGAGGAGCACGGCGTGCTGATCGGGGTGGAGGACAGAGAGCCCGACGGGAGGCGGTGGCAGTAGCGGTCGGCCTCCGGTGGCTCCTTCTTCACCTCAAACTTCATAAGGTCAAAGTCATTGACATACTCGATAGCCAAAGGGCTGTTAGGCAGCTCTGCGCTCATGGCGAGGTCAGTAGCCATGTCTGTCCATGCGACGACTCCTCACAGCCAAACCGACGGCGGGCAGCCCTCCCGGTTACAGATAGCAAGGAGGAATAACAGCCTGTATGGTGTATATATAGACACGCGCACACACTCGGTGCACAGAGTTGCTGCAGGGCCGGCGGGTGGGTGGAGGAACTTATTAAAGCTGCTCGTCCCTAAGACAACTTCTATATATAGTGGCGTGAATATACGTATGCATGTAAATGAACTTGTACACCTGCCAGTTCGCGTCCGCTCGCTGCTCTTGTTGACAACTTATCCCAGGTCAAATGCGCGCTTTAATACCAGGAGCCCCCGGGGCGGCTGAAACTGGAGCCCGGTGAATTTGGAAACACCAACCTGTCTTGTCCTCGCTTCACCTCTGCAGCCCACTTGCTTCCCGGTGATTTACTGTCCTCGCTGCTGCTCGATCAGGTGACAAGAGAAGACTTCTTCGTCTTCTCCTGCTGTTGGGGTGTGTTATAAATATTTTCAAAGCATCCTCTTTCGCCCACCGCTGATTACAACTTCTATAATGAAGTCCCAGGGAGAAGTCACTGCAGCATGGCCCGGATTAAACGTTTCTCACGCACTCAGATCGGTGCAGGACAGGCGCTGCAAACGTGCGTAAAAGTTGTGCCAAAAAAAGTCCCAAGGAATACAATATACAATGCCACGTGCACTCAAAGTTAATATGCATGTAATATTAAGCAGTAGTTGCAGGCATGTGCTCCTTCTGTGAAGTAAAGGATAATCTGCTCCGGTTTGTTGTGGTCCGTCCAGAAATGTTTTATTCAACACAGCCTCGGTCCCCACGGTGCTGTCCCTCCTTACAGGGGCGCGATGCTGACCTTACGTGTTGACTGTGTGTAATATTATGCAAGAGGTGATAGATTCCAGTAGGTTTTCTCTCTCAACTTGTTTTCTAAGAGCGTCACGGTGCAGCCAGCAGTGTCACTGAGACGCTGGAAGGCACTCTCTGCTCTTATAGAGACAGCGTGGCCCGCGACCCTCCCACACTGAGGTGCGACGGGCCAATGGGAGGAGATCTCAGCAGCGCGTTTGCATTCTCCTATAGCAGAAGACTCCACCGGCAGCCGAGCAGAGCCGACAGGAGCCGAAGTGTGCCGGGCGCGCAGGGAGAACAGGTGCAGCAGCAGATCCCCCCCTCTAGTGACCGAGCGCAGGCAACTGCACCGGGCGCGGAGTAAGATGAGAGCTCCGGGAGTTTCTAAGAGAAAAATGTTTACTTGGAACTCAGTTTTAACAGTTCTAAATGTTGTGTCAGTTATGTAACGAGTCTGTCAACATGCATTTAGATTTCACAAGGAATGAACAGGACGTAGATTTTGTTCATTCATAGTATTTGTGAATACATTTATGAATTAATTATAGGGACTTGATTGAATTGATATGTCAGCCTCTTAAGAGTTTTTATTACCATGCGACATGAAACAATTTCAACTTGTAAAACTATATTTGAAACATTTTAATGACAGCAATCTTCATATGTGTGTTAACTTACATTTAATTTAGTATTATACTAAGTGTCGGCTTATGAGATCTTTATTGTATGAAAGGAAGCAAATCAAATCAAATTGTTGACCCCTGAAAAGGATATCCTCGAGGTTAAATTAAATCATTAGCAAGTGAATTGGACATCTATGCTGACACATTGAAAACATATGACTGATGGTTGTCAATGTGTTCTTACACGTTGAAAATAACTCATGCTTTGTATAAAAAATGTGATTCCAAATAAATCCAAATATATGTTTTAAAACTTGTTCAAAAATTACACCTACATAGGAAAGCGTTTAAGTAAGGCAAAAGGTAAAAACACTCTGCCTTATAAGCTTTATTAAAAACAGCTTAATGTATCTGCTTTACTCATTTAGGTCTCTGAAAGGACGCTTCTGACACCACAAACTACCAGATCAATCCATATGGATCGATTTAAGGCCGCGCGCTCGTCTGCCAAAAAAATCAATCCGCATTTCCGCGAGGCCTCGCGCTGGCTGCGCGCGGGTTAAGTATGATTGGATAGTCCTGGCGGTAGTCGACAGCGTTTTCATTCGCAATTAACCACAAATTGCATCCCGTCTCATCTCCACGGATCGACGGATAATTAAGCCCATCCACGTGCGTCTCCATTCTGGACACTTGCTTCCTTTATCCCGAAACGAGAGACAGAGGGTTCTGGGAGCAGGAAGTGTATGGTATCATGGGACTTAAACCCAGACACCGCTGCACCTGACCCGTTTAGCCTTTTCAGCAGCATTCGCCCTCAGGAGTCCCATCAACCCACTAACATGTGAGTGATATATCTGCGGAATAAAGTGCCTTATCTGCGAGAATAATAAAAAAAAAAAACAGGTGGCAGTAAGTTTAACTTGGTTTAACAGGAAAACCTTACACAACTGCTGAGCTTAACTTCCAGTCCGAAATGGCCATGAAATACAACCCCCCTGCCCCCCATACTCAAATCTGCTGGCAAGGATGAAAGGAAGTGTATGAGGATGGAAATCATATCAAGGTATTTTAAGTTTAGGTGCGCTAAGTCATTAGAAGAGATTTCTTCTCAAATAAGCAGGAGCTGGCCATCAAACGCCAAGCTAAGCACTATGCATTGAAATGGCACCTTTAAGAAGATCTGCTGTGGTCCATTCATTGTCAGGGGAAGGGGAGTGTCTGCGGCCGAGGGCTTGAGACATAAATTTGGAAGTCAGGGTTTTCATTGTTCCTTTGCATATTGGGACTTCGCTGCAAGTGCAGTTCTACCGATTTAAGCAAAATGGACATCAGCAAGGTGGGGGATCGTCGGTGGGCTTTCAGCCGGCCGGCAGCGAGCTTTGAGCCAAAGGTAGCCAGCATCCAGGACCAGAAAAAAGGGCCAGCTTCAGGAGGTGGCTCAGGGTTATCTGAGGCCCGGGGGGGTTTTGTCACTGGCATTAAGTCAGTAATGCCGCTGTGGAGGAATCAGCTTTAATTGTGCAGGGATGTGACACGCACGCATGCATGTGCACGGACAGGAAGATAACAGGCAGGCTTACTTTAGAAATCAGGAGTTTCACCACATGTACGAGGCCTCGCTTGTATAGAAATCATGTTTGTTCACCAGAGTGATGGAATGTTTTTGATCTCAAAAGGAGTGAGAAAACAGAATCTGGTCTAAAAAAAGGGAAATTAGAAACTAAACTTCACTGGTTTGTAGTTTTAGTTTTGACCCTGTACTCACCAAGGTCCTGGAAACATGATGACATCCATAATCAGCTGTGGACAGGCCGAAGGCTTTATATTACACCTACAAAGACTGGACAAACAAAAGACTGGGCGATCTGTAGGTTAAGGTAGCTAAAACCTGGAGAACAATGACGCAGTTCCATTTCAAGTCATAAGGAAAAGTGACATTTGCAGGGAGCCTGAAAAGAAATGGAGTTCAGGTAAAATGTTGCTCTAAACTCAAACGTGTGTTCCACGCAGTTTGGGTATTACACATGATGTAAAAGGAATACTTTACCCACAAAATGACCATTTGTATCTATCATGAATTCTTATAGCATGGCTCAATATTGGATGATGAATCAAAAGACAGAGAAAAGTCTTCGTGAATTTCAATAAATGCGGCAAATATTAGCAAAACTGTATCAAAATACCCATTTACTAACCCTCAACTTTTGCCATGTATTCCAAGTCTTACTTATCTTGTATTTTCACTATTTTGCAGTGACATGGATTAACACTAAAACCTTACCATTTAATTTAGTTACACATCGAATGAGTAGTGCGCCTGCCCAAGCCTGACATCTAATTGAAGAAAGCTAGAAGCAAATCAGAAAGAGTGACGGTGGGGTTATCGGGAGTTCCAGAAACATCCTGGCGGGTCAGTACCGTGCGAGCCGATGTGGGTGAACTTAGCTTTACATAAGAGTTTACAGGATTACTAACACTTTGCTGAAGAGAAGAAATGGAACAGCCATAACAATAAAATCCTTCAACACATAATGTCATCTCCTGATGGTCAACACCAACTGAGCCAGACTGGAACAGGATCAGTCCAACTTCGTCACAACAGTTTTCACATCCAACTCAACTATTATCAGCCCATCAATTATGAAGTGGGTCACCATCTTAAAAAAAAGAAAGACAGGGAAGAAAATAATCTGACAGTAAGGTCTGATATGCTTTATTGAGGTAAAGCTTATACTGAAATGTGAATTATCCATGATTATTTTCAGATTAAATTACGTACAATTGTTCTTTTCTGTCTAGGAATCTTTTGGTAGTCAGTTAAAAAGCTGTGACCTTGTCTTATGCTTGAGTATACATAATGAACAAAAGGATGTACAAGGTTAAAGCTAGCACAATAAAGTTGTGACACGCAATTCATGGCAAAAGAGCCATGAGGAAAGGAGGTCTGAGATCTGTAGCTGCTTAAAAAGGCCAAAGACGTGTAAAAAAACGATATTCGCAAATCTAAGGAACTTATCAATGATGTGATATTTGCATTTGATTTTGTTGCGTTTTAAGGCATCTCTCCATCTGGATGAGTACAATGTTATCATGACCAATAGGAAAGATGTCCTACATGCTGTAAATAAGATCTGCGTTGTAAGAAAATGCACTTATCTCTCAAAGAAAGTGAATTTCAAAAGGTAAATCAGCATGGAAAGAAAGGAGAACTTTGAACACACACACACACACACACACACACACACACACACACACACACACACACACACACACACACACACACACACACACACACACACACACACACACACACACACACACACACACACCCACACACACACACACACACACACACACACACACACACACACACACACACACACACACACACACACACACACACACACACACACACACACACACACACACACACACACACACACACACACCAGCTCTTATCAAGTCGCTCCAACACACACACTCACGGGCCGTCTCCACGGCAGCGTTAAAAAATCTTGAAACGCTTCTGCCCATTCACTTTGAATGGGGTGACGTCACTTTTTTTCGCTTTCGCCGAAATGCATTGTGGGCAGGCGAGCGGAAATTCTCAGGATTTTGAAGATCCAAAGTTGAACAATGTTCAACTTTTGAAGCTGAGGAGGAAGCGTCAGCCAATCAAATCCCGTGTACGCAAATCTGACCGTTCAAGCTCTAGCCAATCAAACGGCGTGTATGCTGGGAGAGAAATACCGCAGGTCATTTCCTCATATTCCAAAAAATGGAGGAGAAATTAGCGGTAGCGAATCAATCACCCGGTGCTTTATGACCAGACCTACCGGGATATAAACCGGAGGAGCCAGGCATGGAGGGAGGTGGCAGAGACAGTGGTAGGTTTTCGCCTGTTTTGGGGAGTTTATATCCAGTCGCGGGCGGGAGATTCATGTGATTGGTTGCTCGCAAAAAATCCTCAAGCTTCAGATACGCCCACCTCCAAGATTTTTTTAACGCTGCCGTGGAGACGGCCCGTCACACAGTGAAGAATCACAGTTGACCTTTCCCTTTGTCTCTCCGAGTCTACGCGGACAGATGATTTCTCTCCCTCCGTCTTCCCTCCGTCTCGTGCGCTTTTACAAAAAATTGAAATATTGATCTTAATTAGAGTTTGCCGAGCTCAGCAGCTCGCATTGAGGGTTTTAGACAAGAGGCAGCAGACATCTGTCTAAGGCACTTACGTCTTCAGCGCAGGAGAGGAGCATCGTGGGTGAGGAGGGGGAGGCCGGGGAGGAAGGGGGGGGGGACGTGTGGTGAGAGGAGAAGAGTGATGGCTCCCTGTCTCCTGCCTTTTCTGAGAAACATGTCGAGCTCTCCATCTCCGCTCGCTGCTGTCAATACATCTGAGAGAAAATCGAGTACACACACACACACACACACACACACACACACACACACAATGTGGTGAACCGGGCAGTATGTGCCAATCTGTATATGGACTCAAGTTTTCAGATCATCAACCCAATGATCTATCTTTTGTGTTTGAGGTTAGGTCGACCATAATGATGACACGTGTAAATGCTATCTCAAAATATGCTTTTTTGGAATTTGCTTTGGGTACAGCATGGTGTGATCGCTTTCTTTCCTAAAAAAAGAAAAGAGGATTGATATTAATCTCATGTCTTTGCATTTAGCTGGAGTCAGGGGAAAGCTAGCCTGGCAATGTTAAAAGTAAGAACATGCACGTACCAACTCCAAAATAAGTGTATCTCTGATGCCGTTTGCCCAGTTAGTGTCCCTGAGACGTCTGATGATTTAAGTTCACCATTCGGTTAGGACATATAGAGTAAAAGGGACTAGATTTAAAAGTTTATCATAAAAATGTGGCACAAAAATAGATAGCAGACAGCAACAACACTGTTGCATGAGCAAAGAGGATACGTCGTTATAAGAGACCAACCAAATCAAACGCACCATAACCTTGATTGAATTGCGGATTTCTCTAGGTTGGAACATTTTTGGAAATATTTTGGATAAGGTAAGAACACAACGAGAAGAAACATTCCAGCAAGGAATTTGTCCTATTTTACCAGATGGCTGCCATTATGGAAAGATTTCCTGTAGCTGACCCAAGTAGAAAAAAGTACAACTTTTTTTTTATCGTTATAACATTTCACTCTAAATGTGCATAACTACAAAAAAATAAATAGAAGTCAACCTTTAATAATGTACCCAAAACCTACATGTAAATTGTGTGTTGCAATTTTTGTATATTCAACCATTGACTAAAAAAACATGCCTAAACCCACACAGGTACCCTCATGAACACACTGTTTCTTTAAGCCTTGGCCCTAATCTCATTAGCATGGAGGCAGTACATATGCCTGTGTGTATTGTGTCCTCCTAGGTGTGTATTTGTGTTGCAGGCCCCCTGAGTGTCATACTCCTTGTTTGTCGCCGTGACAACTCAGTTAAATAGCGTGGTAATGCTGTAAAGATAAGGCTCCACGCTCACACACTCTCACTTACACACAAACAGCGTATTAATAGATTTATTAGCACAGGTCTGTACTAACTGCAGAGCAGGGGATGAGTTACTTATCCCAGCATCCTCTCTGTTCCACTCTACAGTCAATTATATCACATGCAAACAGAGATGAAGAAATAAATGTTGTGAGGAATCAAGGTACAAATCTTTTAAACTGTCATGCCAAAGAGGATCCTGCTGACGAGTTTACTCTTAGAAAATCTCGTAAAATTGTCTTCAGTTAAAGATAGGGTAGGTCATTCACTTCAGAAACACTTTTTGTTATATTCCATGGAATGCTCTTAACATCCCGATAGCAATGAATAAATTAAATGCTTTGACAATAAATATATACAAATATTTCATCTGTGGAAGCCGTGGCGCTGTAAAAAGCTAGACCAATCACCTGCTCCGGCCCGCGGCAGATAACTGGATGGCCTACCTGCCTGTCAGCCTTCCATCTTGTGCACAAACTTATTTCGTGCCCTCATTGGTCATGTGTGCGTTCGTGTGTGTTGGAGGAGGGGCTCTGTAAGGAAGTCTGAAGGAAGGGGCAGATTTTTTTCGGTTGTGTACTTTCAAATTCTAGCACACTCGAGCTGGTTTCTCCATTCTTACCTACCCTACCTTTAAGATTATTTTGCCAAACAATTTCTAACATCAATAGTGAATTTTTATTAAAATATTTAGTTCCTCATCCTTATGTTGGCAACAATAAAATACATTTTGGATTACTGCTTTCATTTTGGTTGTAATGTAAATCGGCATGTTTCATACTCATTTTTTAATTTATGGGACAGAATTGGTTAGTTTAAAAAGACCCATCAGTGTCAGTAACTGATGTTCCAATGCATCATAAGGTGATGTGCGATTGTAATATTACATGTGCTGGTTAGTGATTTTAATTCCGTCTGGGGCTTACATTTGAGTATAGAGTGATGCAGGGATGACATTTTTCTATAGGCGAACCCAGCAGATATACAAGGGTTGCTTTTTTTTGTTAGATATTGTATCATTGCAGAAAATAAGGTAAATTGCAAAATAAAACATTAATGATATTTAAACATCTTGTTCAGCAAGATAATCTTTACAATCGAACACCACTTTTATAGTTTCTTTTAAGCGTAAATGCTATTGCCAGAAGTGAAAAACTATGGTTGGGATATAGACGAACTACATGGCGGTTGCATGACTTCCCATCACCACCAACTTGTAATTGGATTTTGCATCAATCGATCAAAAAAAGGATTGGAATTCTATATATATATATATATATATATATATTGATAATTCTACAAGTTTGAGAATGTTTGGGAAAAGAATGCAAAATAACTAGCGTGAACACAAAGATAGGGATGTTAAATCTCTTTTGCCACGTTTTTAGCGACTGCCTTTTTTAATAAAAGCTGTAGGGGTTATTTACTGCCATTTTCAACAAGTTTTAATCTCCTTAAACATTTGTTTAAGACCCTGTCCGAGAACCTGATTCTGGTGTTTAAACAATACATTAATAAAACAATAACTTTGAGACAAGGGGACCGCAAGTACAACAATGCTAAATTATATTTAAGTTTTAGGACTTTAAATCTTATCTGGTATTCTGATTATTTTGCATGAATACCTGCTTGTCCTACCTTTATATTTTGTCAGTTTAGTTTTAGTATCTTTACATTTTGTGCAAAATTGAAGAAGACTTGAATATTTCTGCTAATCACATAGCCAAAACATGTTAAAGCCATCATGGAAGCCCATAAGGGAACAAATGGGGAACATTATAATATGTTGCTATGGTTAAGGTGCTGTCCCGAACAATGATTTATAATATATCCCTTTATGATGTAACTACCATCAAATAAGGTTTTAAATATACTGTATGTGATTGATGGTATTTTTTATAGAACGCAGAAAAAGAGACTTGTTTCAGTGTGTGCACGCATCCTCTTAAATCACACACACTCACAGCATGGTGCGGATGAAGTCACCGTCAGGTCATGTGTCTCGTCCTCCAGGCTTTAAAGTGAGGGGCACTGCTGCTTCTGTCACCACCTTCCAAAGGAAAACTCTCACAAACACGCTCGGGTCATGTGACGACACGGCCGCTCCCAAACAGAGACACACTCGCAGCCTATAAACACTCTCACAGCGCTGACACAAGTCAAAAAGAGTCTGGGAAACACCACAGTTACGAGTTCACCTTTTATTTAGTATTTTTTGAAATGTACAAAACTTGATCAATAAAATCTGCACTGTAAAACACCCAAATTGATATGTAAAACAGATAGATATATATAAAAAAAAAAACGTTCAGGCCCTGAGTGAGTTCATAGGACAGAGACACAGACACACCTGTCAGGACAAACCTGGAGCACAGAAATCATTGCTGAGTCTTTATTTTACCTCTGGTGCGTCTTTTCTCTTTTTCTCACAGCCGAGGCTTGATCTGCAGCCTTTTCTCTGCGGAGGAAAAACAGGAAATGAGTAATGGCAGGAAGATACAAGATGTGTGTATCTGACTCTTATCTTCTGTGTGTTGAATCCTGCTGAAACCCTGAGTGATGACATCTCAGCTGATGAGTAAATGAGGAAGAGGTGTGTGGAGGTGTGTGTACAGGAAATGTGTGTCTGCGTGTGAGGTCGCAATCTGGCAGTGATACATTGCGCCTAAGCTAATTTATGCAAAGTGAAGAGGAGCTTGTTTGGCTGAGTTCCACCTTTAATGAGGCTCTGGGCGGCGCAGTGTGTAAGTGAAGCAGCAGAGTGTCATCAGTATTACTTAAGAGCACAAACTATCCGGACAGACTGAGAGGAGGGACGACAAAATGATCATACCTATGTTTGAGAGTATGTGTGTGTCACAGGGAGAGCATGTAAAGTAAACATGAAGACATGCGGCAGCCCGCCAGATAAGTTCATTTAGACCAGATAATATCGTTAAAGCCATGACTTAAAGGGGCACTTCGCTTACCTGTAGTGTTATATAGGTTTTTGTGCATGTAAATGGTCTGCAAAGGCTAAAATACAAAAGTTCTCTCCAGAGGGAGTTTTCTCCCAAACACTCCCGCCCCCCTGCCTGAAACGCCTTCATTGGACTCTTTTGTTTACTTCCGTTACATAATGACATCACTATGTAACACTCGCTTCTATTGGCTAGCACTCCAACAAATTGTAGGCTAAGTGGCGGGACATCTCTAAGCGGTTGACCAATCTCAACAGAGCAGGCAAGCTAACCAATCAGAGCAGACTGGGCTCTGGTTTCAGACAGAGGGTGAAAAGAGGAGCTGCAGCACAGGCAGTATGAGAAAAATAAGGACCGTTTTGAACATCAAAGGATGTAAACATGTCACAATAGAAGAATAAAATCCCCAAATTAAGCCTGACAATTAGCATAATACGGCCCCTCTAAATATATATTATTTTCCATGACTAAAACACGATGATGCTGACAGTGTTCCTTTGGCAACATGCAATATTGTTGCGACTTTTTGAGCTAGACTAGATTAGCTAGACTGAGATGTTCAAAATAATCTCATGATCAGCGATGGTCCGAAAAAAAACACTTCCCTTTTCTGACTCATAATTGCATTCTGCGGGAAGGTGTTAATGACAAAAACAGTTTAGAAAAGGAATAATGACATGCATATTCATTGGAGGAAAAATACACCCCTGGTTTGTAAAGTCCTTAAAATATAAATAAAATATATTAATAAAAGATACAAGTCTAACACTATGTTTGACCCTGCCATCCGTTAGCTCTTTGCTGCTTCTTACATTTACACTAAGTAAATAACACAAGTATCACATTTACTGGTAACTTATATACGTATATAATAAATGCTTTCCATTCCTGAAAAGTTAGCTAGCAATTTCCAAGGATGTGTTAGAACCATGCCAAGAGACACGAGCAGCTGCAAAAAACTTAGATGTGAGCAGGACATCCTTCCAAACTCACTGGATACCGACATGAAGCAAACACACTTAAATGCAAAAACATAAACTAAAAAACTCTGAGGACACAAGAGAAAAACATTTACTGCACCAATATGATTATATTGGTGTGTGTGTGTACTGTGTGTGTGACTGGGGAAAGTCGGAGGTCAAGATGATTCGGGCCAGGTCAAAGCTCCTGCTCGTTTCCAAGCAGAAGAGACTAAATATAAAATCATGAAAGAGAAGCAGGATTATCTAGAAATGGAAAAGTAAGAGTGACCACTAGGATGCAAATCTTTAAACATTTTTTTAAAGATGATTTCCCCTAAAGGTTTTTCTTCTTTACATTCTTAGTGTCCTTATTTAGAAGCTGATTAGGTTTGGAAATACCTGTGTATGTTAAGACAAGAATGAAATATAGAACAATTCATTTACTCATTAACTTATTAACTGTCCAAATCTCATAACTAACTGCAGTTAAGATGAGATTGATGATCCTCCTCCAGCTTTCCACAAAGGCATTTACAAATCTACCGTGTCTCTTCAAATAAAAACACCTCTGTTGTCTTTTTTTTCCCCCAGATAAAATATTATATTATTACTCCGATTGCTTGACCAAATTCCGCAATAAACCTTATTTATTTGAGCAAATCCTACAAAAACGACTGAAGAACATTTTTTTCTAAGGAAGCAATATTACAATATTGATAACTGAAGTGTTTGGTAAAGTAGTGCGTGGTATAACCGGTTAAATTCATGTGAAAGGGATACAATTTTTCCTTGCGAGCCAGCATGTGTGTATCTATGTCAGTGTGTGCATGTGTCCAGCAGTCAGGGGCAGGTGGATGGTCGTGCCTGGTGGGAGGATGAGGGGGGGTTGGGGGAAGAAGAGGTTTGAAGAGGGGAGGGTTCCCTTTCTCCTAATCCTCTATCTGTCATGTCTGTCAACAGAGAGCTCAGCTGTGCCTCGGGCCAGCCTAAAACCTAAATATTATTACCTCTGTCCTCTGAGCATTATTACTCCTCCCCTGAGCATCATCACACTCCACAGCGCGGCTCTGATCATCATTATCTGTCTGCAGCTCAGACGAATCACCACTCCCCATTCTCATGGACTCTGGGAATGATCCTGGGGCTTTCAGGACAAACATGATCCTTCCACAAAACGTCTCCGGACAATTACACTCCACACTCAGCACTTTTACACTGAGTGAAGCAGTTAGTCCTCTTAAGGAACATCCCATTTGTTGACAACCTACATGTTCTTTTTCCATATCAATTAAAAAAATGTATTTGCCAATTCTGTAAATGTAAAATCCAAACATGGTCAGAATTGGCAGTTTTTATTAATCTCAACTATTCTATTCCTTTTAATCGAGTTGAGAGGGATGTGCATCATAGTTTCTCAGAACTATTAGTCGCTGATGTCATAAACAAACCCTAAATATTTCTGATTAACTAAATCTGGTGAAGAAGATGGAATTGAGTGCTTTTGTAATATCAGTAATAATCCCCACGGCACAGGAACTAAATGTGTGAACAACAATTGTATGTAGGGTAGGATAAAGTTGAATTAACTTAACAAAGAAAATGTCAAAGTTGGCCTGATTGTTTTGTGTTTCGGTCACCTTTAACCTGTGAGGTCTCAGACAGCAGCGTGACCGGGGCGTCCGCATCCTCTGGAGAGCTGGAGAGGGAGATGAAAGAGGGCAGTGCCAGAGGACCTTTGGTGGGCGTCCCTGGATCTTCCTGAGAGTCCTGAGGGATGACCACAGACAGGCGGGGCCTAGGGAAAAAACAAAAACAAAAACAAAAGAAAACAACAAATTAAACAGGATGTTAAAAGATACTAAAGATATTTGTATTGATCTCTTTTTGTACTTTTTTTCTTCTCTTATGTTGGTTATGTAGATACAGCTAAATGAAAATGGAAAAACTGTTGACCAAAATATGAACATGTGTGTATAATGAAACTGAATCTGAAATAAAAAAAATAACAAAATAAATAAAAAGATGCCACGTCCGCTGGCCAATTTCAATCGATAATTTAGACTAGTAAGAAACATCCGCAATACATACTTGGGTGTTTATTTTATAACACTTTGTCTAGTTGCCACTGTAGAATGTTCTTCCAGTAAATGTACTTAGTAAGAATTAGATAATGCGTCATTTGTACATTTTAACCAAACATTTCAGAGAATGTGTAATACAAAAAATATTTCTCCAAATGTAAGTATGTTTTAGGCTGGTATATAATAGTTCTTTATTTCTACCCTTTTTTTACCCGTTTCGACCTGCAAAATGTTATAATACTTATCTTTCAGGATTTTTTTTTCAAAAACAGTATTTTTCTCGTAATCTGAGCCATCCAATGTTTGCATTTCTATTCTAACAATAAAAGCAATGCCTCATTTGCAAAACTTGTAACAAAACAACATTATTGTCTTTAGGTAAGTAAACAACTGAATACGTTTAATGGTGGCATCTTGTAAATAAAGTGTTTACCCTATTCCCCTCCAGCGCTTCATCTTAAACGTATTCAATTCATTTAAATTATAATTCTCGCCAATTATGAGTGATATCTGTAAACTCTGCCTCCCTGACCTCTTAGCCGGCTCCTTGTTCCGGCCTCTCTTGGCCGCGGTGCTGGAGCTGTTGCTGGCACTTCTCTTGGCTCGTTGGTGGTGCTGCAGTTTGCAGCGGGCTCCTCGAGGGCAGGATCCCGACTTAGAGAAGTCCGGACACACCAGAGTGTGTTTCTTCTTACACTGGGGGTTAGAGACGGGCACATTTAGACACAAAGCCACAGGTTTGTCTTGTTTCAGCTAATACTTAAACGTATGGCTCGAAGCTGCTTGTGCTAAGTTAATAACCTTTTTTTCCAAGACCATTTGCAACCAACAGAACAAGTGTGCACTTATAATCATAAAACCTAAATAGATTGCATTTATATAATGGCCTTCCAGTTTGTGTCACCTCTAGACACTTTCTGCCATTGGGAGCAACTTGGAGTGAAGCATCTTGCCTAAGGAGACTTGGGCTAGGGATAGAACCACCAACTTCTGTTTGGTTGACAACTGCTCTACTTCCTGAGCAACAGCCACCCTTCATGCCCCTTTGTGATATAATAACATCATTGGTTTCATCATAACAAGGATGGAGTGCAGCACTTTTAAGTCACAGATCTAAACACTAAATAAAAGATACAGGCGTTGGGCGATTGGACAATTATATGGTACTGTTGTTTTGGGGTGATTTTGAGCACTTTCCCTTGCTAATTTCAGGGTATATGCAGGAATCCTGAAGTCAAATGTAATACCTTTTAAGACCTTTTTTAAGACCCTTTTCATACATTTTAAGACCTCATCGCCACTTCGAGTTTTAACCGGTTACATTGGCGACACACTTTACCTGACATTTACTATATACAGTATTGATTGTCCTTCCTCCTTATCTTCCAACCATTTGGACGCAGACTTGCATTTCCCCATAACGATGTTGTTTAACAACCGGCGTAAACGGACCTTCGCGCGCTATCAAGCAGTGAGCGTGCGATGTCCTGTTCAGATGACGTCAAATCCAACGGGATGCCATAAATAAACTACACAGAATCACACTACACACCTACGCAATGATTACATTCAGGCAGACTTTAGAATACAACCTCTTTGGACAATTTATATACTTATTGAAAACAAGCTACAAAATGTAATACCTTGGAAAATGCCGTTTAATACTTTTTAATAGCCTTAATTTTCGCTAAATTGATTTATCAACTTTAATACTTTTTAACACCCCACAGACATCCTGAATTTAATGGTGTGACTCTAAAGAATGAGTTAACTGCTTTACGTCAGCTGGCCCAGAAATCAAGCAGAGTGTGGCGAAAGGTCTGGCTACGTGAAACCTTTCAGCAACTTTCGCAATGGTATGCCTGTTCTACAGGAAGGCAACAGAAGACGGAGAAACCAGGGAAAAACAGGGAGTGGAGCCGTCATAACTTTAAATAAAAAAATTGTTGAATTAAGGGTTAAGGGTTTCGCCCGGAGAAAACATTGGGAATTCTTGGGAAACAGGGAAGGACTAATCCAAATAGTTTAAGGCGTATTCTAAGATGCATTAACATTTAAGCTAGTCATTGGTGTACAGTTGTATTTTTTTGTTAAAGATAAAAAATGGTACGAATATTTCACACACACCCACGTGAGACTCGGGGCAATGGTTGGCTTAAAACGCCCGACCCAACCTTTTAGAACGATGTTCTTGACCATAAAAAACATTCCCTCAAAGAGATTTTCTTTCTTGAGAAGCGCTCCAATGATCTCATCCCACTATGTTAAACACTTGTGTGACTGTTTTTGGAAACTGAGGACATAACCATTCTTTTGTAAGTTTCTACTTTCAAGAGATACTCTTTCAGTCACCCTCTCCTCTAACATGCACATTGAGCAAAGTGGGTCACTGTTAGCGTCATTCTGGCGAGTATTGTGCATGAGAGATTGAGCTTTCACATGCATGTTTGCAACTTGAGTGGATGACAGTGTAATACGGGTGTAAATTGGTAGCTTCATTCTCCACGAGATCCGATCCCTCCCACCTGTCAGAAAAGCTAATTATATTCACTCTGGGGTGCAGGCTGCGAGGAGTGTGTGTGTGTGTGTGTGTGTGTGTGTGTGTGGGTGTGTGTGGGTTGTGTGTGTGTGTGTGTGTGTGTGTGTGTGTGTGTGTGTGTGTGTGTGTGTGTGTGTGTGTGTGTGTGTGTGTGGTGTGTGTGTGTGTGTGTGTGTGTGTGTGTGTGTGTGTGCAGGGGTGAGGAGTGTGGTACTGGGGAGCAGATTGGTCCTGAAATAGAGTGTGTATCGGGGGATGTGTGTAAAGGATCTGGAGATCGATTTTCTGGGACACCGTGGACTCTTAGTAAATTCTCTCTGGGGCCCAGCAGCCCTGACTCGCTGCCACCAGAGCCCCTCTCAGGGCTCTCACACCCGTGTTTCTGCACCCCTGGGTGCCAGGAAGGCCCAGGGTCAGCTCGTGGACAAATGTTTCTCTGGATCATCTTATAGGGCTGCGGTTTTGACACTACATTTCGCTCCCTAAATCAGACCTCATGCCGGTGTCGATTTTATATTTGGTGTCTGACATCGCTGCTGAGCCTGTCAGGCCAACACAGGGCTAAGAAATACGCTAATGTTTATTATTTTCCTGTATTAATCGTGATTATTATATTTTTCTTAATATATAAAAAGATAGTTTTCAAAGATGCAAAAATTCTACTTTTTTAAAATTCTGATCCGATACCGTGATCCGTCTTTGGATATCTGCCAACACCAATATAATTCTGAAACCAAATAAATCGTAAATAGGATTCATCTTAACAGTAAGATTTAGTAGTGTAATAACATTACATTAGATTTAACTTATGCTTCAAAAGTCATAAAGATACAAAATCAGAACAGCAAGAAACCTGCATGTACATAAGCTTCAAATAAGCCAAACTATTTTAAGTCCTGGTGCATGTTCCAAAAAAATCATCTAAGTATATACTACAACTTATTTAGCTTATTTGGTTTTAATTTAGTGGGGTTTGAGTCTCTGACAAAAGATGTGTATTCTTTGGCCGTCTTTGGAGCCCAGAAAGCAAACATGCATCTTTTCAATTGGCGTTTCCTTGGTTCAACTTGCAGTGAGGCAGTAGGGAGTCAATTAGTTCAGAGCATGTGCACATGCTGGAGTGTATGGCTTCAGTGTATGGAGTGCAAATTGCAATGGGCGACTGTGACGTAAGTGCGATATTCGATGAGTTCTGTTAACTGTTCATTACTGTTTTTTAAAGTTACAGTTCCTGTGTCACTTTATATTTCCATATAGGATAAATGTGATCCTGGATTTTAATCACAAGCGACCAGTAAAACTTGATCTGCTGTGATACTGATGCTTTACCTCCACTGAGGTGCAATTAAAAAAAGCATTTACTGGCCCCAGGTACAATTAATGAAAAATCTAAATATTCTAACTGATTCTGTGATCAAAAACTCTATATTTATTAAATTTATTTAATTTATTAATTGCAAGCTGTGCCCTTCACATTATTATACAATTATCTTTAAGTCATGTATGGCTTTAAAAAGATAAACCAATGAATATTAACATGTGTTGCTGTTTTTATAAAATTGCACACTTTCAAAGATGGATGTCTTGTAGTGAATACAAACTGGGATCTCAGTATTGCGCTTCTCATTATTCTGATAACCATGCAGTCCAATGTGTCGCGGTACAACCTCACAATTCTGAAAGCAACTTTGCAAATCTTAAAACTGAGTGCATATCATACTTATTCATCAAAAAATGGTCCAGAGAATACTTCGAAAGCTGCTGCTATGCGGAAACCTAAAATATTCACTTTAATGTTGATGTGCACCTTTACATTTTTTACTTTAAAAAATGTATGCGTTCTATTCAACAGATAAGGGTGACGGGAACAGGGGTTCACAAAGCTGAAGCACTTTGAGTGTGAGAAACAAATTGTAAGAGAAATTGACTGTAAAAGCTCAGTCCTCTCCCTACATCTCCATTCATCCTCATTTTCATAAAAAGAGAGAGAGCTGGGAAATGGGAGGAAAAAGCTAAAGTGGACAGAACATCTTTATCCCACACCAAGTTAACAATTTTCCACTTGATTTAAAGAATGCTGGGATGTCTCTGGGGCCTATTAGAGAGCTCTCTGCTGTGCCAAAACCAGGAGGAGTCAGCACATTTACGACGAGACTGAGAGAATGAGCAAAAGAAGCAAGAAAGGAAGAGGGAGGGAGGGAGGGAGGGAGGGAGATAGAAAAGACAGTAACATAAAAAATTGACATCACATGCATTTACATCTTGGGCATTAAGCCGACACTCTCGTCTGAAGCAACTTACAGTGGGTTCAATAGAACAATAAATGAGTTCAGGTTGCTAGGGCAGCAACAAAGAGATGGTAATGTTAAGAAAATGAAAGTTCACACTGTCAGTAGATCTTAGGTCGTGTTCAGACTGATATTAGCATTGCATCAAAAAAGGCAGCCTCCTCATTCATTTCAATGAGACAGCTATTGATGCATGGGAATTGGACACAGATGCCGCTGGTGAATTATTAGCACCAGAGTTGTGTAAAATCTTCCCGAACCCAACAAACTCCAGTTTTACTTCAGGTAGCCAGAATTGGGGACGAGGGTGGATGATAAATCAGAGACCCGTAAACAATTCCGACCTTAAGCAGTCTGTTTTGTGTTCTTAGTTTCAGAGGTTGTAAATACTTGCTAACGCAACGCTGCTTAGGATAACATGACCGTGGCTAAGGAGGATCAAGGGAATTCTTGTAGTCATATCATTCCGCAAATATAAGTTTCGTCGAATTAACATCATTTTTATATTTGTGGAGAGCACCAAACTTTGGATTCATGATGGCTAAACTGTACCACAAACAGAAAAGAAAAATCAGTGCAAGAGAAGGAAAGAGGACAAAAGACAGAGCGTTGGATGTCAGAGAAATCGACAGAAGAAGACAGACAGGAAGTAAACACTAAAGGAACACAGTATGGGCTCTGGTGTTGTCTAAAGACTGGTTCATGGAACAGAAAATGTGAGCAGACTTGGACTGCAACAGAAAACTTCAATCAGTGATGCCATCATTTTAAATGACATTGCTGTCGCCGCAGTTCAAGCAGTTGGTACGCTGTGGAATGGACTCTTTTTTTAATACAATCATTTCTAAGTCAATAAAATCCTTTTTAATCAATATTGTGAGTCAAGTCATTGGAGTATTTAGTATGTGGCCGCGTAATAGGCTTCGCGTTGGGCTCAATGATCAGTGTTCTTTTTTCATTGATGACCGTAAAATAGCTTTTGCGGCAATTATCTATAAACATCTATTGTAAGGTACTTAATATTCATTGAACATGTAACTGAAATTGTAATACAGCCTACTTATGTCATTGTTGGACAAAGTTGACTCGCCTACATAGTAAATCTAAATAATTGTACACAGTGTAAGAAAATAAAAAGAAGGGTAATGATGATGTGAGGTTAGTTGGTTTAAATGTAAGGGGAATAGGAAGCGGGTATATTGTTTCCTGTATGTGAATGTGAAAGGGGTGTTTAAGTACAGCCCTGGAAATTAAGAGACCACTCCAAATGTTTCTTAAATCTCAATCTCTACATGTATGGCATCCATAACAATCCAGTGTTTGTGGAATTTCAAAACAGAGAAATTATGGTAGTAGTAGTAGTTCATAGAATAAAATAATGTACATTTTACTGAAGGACATACCTATAAATAGTCAAACCTGATCATTTTGCAGTGGTCTCTTAATTATCCAGAGCTGTGTATCATAGAAATTAGCGGGCTTTCAAATAACAGGGACAATATGAATGGCTGGAGTAACTCTCAGTCATACATGTGCACTTACAGAACAATATTTAGTTTAAACTGCCTACAATTGAAAATATGTATTTCAAAAAATGAAGAAGGCCCTGTGACATTTCTATTTGAGGGGTCCAATTAAGATAAACTGCTTTAAGAAAGGTGAAAACTACAGATTAATTTGGCTAAACAGCCAATCTGACAGCTCTCTATTCCTGTTTCAACATGCTGAATCAGTCGAATGGCCATTGATCAAATCCATTAAGAGATGACTATGGCCAAAACTATGGATGGCAGTTGGCCACAGACGCTCTGATGGCTGACTGTCGGCTTATCGTGTCAAAAACTATATGAGAAAATGGACCTGATACCGGAGCCCCATTTGAGTTAATTGGAAAATTGGAAATAGTTAAAAAAACAGCATGAAAATGTATGCTGTGAAGTAAAAAGAAAAAAGGGGACAATTATGATACCAGAGATGGATCCCGGGAGGTGGAGGGTGAGCGTGAGACAAAGCCAGGATGAGGCAGGAGGAGGATGGAGGAGGATGGAGGCGAGGAGCAGACTTAACCCCTGAGCTGCCGGAGTGTCTGCCTGGCCCATAGTGCCATCCTCAGCAGTTTTCCCATCTATAATTACTGCCTGCTATCCATCATAGAGCCACCAGAGCCTCACAGCACAGCGCTCCATAAACACACACGCAAACATACACACACACAGGGGGGAAAATCACAGACCTAAGCACTTCAGCTAATAGAATAAATATTAATATCCCTTTTGTTTTCTATACCCTCATTTCCCCATGCACTATTTAAATGAGGTCTGACAGTGTGAAAAAGCATCTGTTTCACACTCCGCGCTCCAAAAACAAGCGGGGAAAGGGGGGAGACAAAGGGAGGTGAAAACCCAAGAGGGGGAGGAGTGGAGTGTGTGTTTGAGGTGGCCACAGGGACAGTGTGTTTGTGTGTGTGTGTGTCGGGGGGGGGGGGTCATGTGTAGGTGGCTCTCTGTTACCCATCAGGCCCACAATGTGTCACTCAGACACTACAGTTATGCCATTATGGACCACCACCCTCTGCAGCTGTTGCTGCCTGTGTACATGTGTGTGTGTTTGTGTGTGTGTGTGTGTGCTTGTGTGTGTGTGTGTGCGGGGAGGATTGGTTACAAAACCACTTGTTTACCTAAGCCTCAGTTAAACTTCAGTGGAACTGTATACGTGTTGTACAATATAATTATACGTTCAAATGAAGACAGCTTAGACGAATAATTGTACTTTAAGTGTTGGCATCTACGCAGCGCTAAATACAGCTCGGAAACACTTTCTATGAAACCCATGTCTATAATGCATCAGAGACATACCCATAATGTTTTATAATCTGGGTTTAGAACTGTTTAATACTAGTTTTGAGAACTAATATATGCTTTATGACAACAATTTAAACGACTCATAAAGTATCATTATACTCCACAATTTCTGGTCACACGGATATGTTTTTGCAAGCAACATAGTGAATTATACAAAAATAAATACAATATAATCCCTTTATAATGTATTTTAATAATTACAATGATGCATTGAAGTGTGTTTATAAGTCGCTTTTTAAGTCATCATAAAATAATTTCACTTTTGTGTGTTCTGCACACTGCAGAAAAAGTGCTGCAAAATATCATAGAACGTCACCGTCACCTCACTTAACCTTTATACAGTCAATATGAATATTTATGATTATAATGTGTTTATCACCAGTGTTTTTAACTGTAATTATATAGTTCTATAAATGGAACAAAATGCATTGTGAACATGGGCGTAACAGAAAGTGTTAACTAAAATCCTAGTGAGGTCAAACCAATAGACATTGTATAACGAGAGCGGAAGCAATCACGTGTATTTCATTATACCGCAGTGATACAGGTGACGACAGTCTAACTGAATGGTTCAACACGTGTCAGCTGACCAGTGTCCAAGACCCCGCTGTGACCTGGACTGAGCGCCGGTCAGATGGTGAACAGGTGTGTGTACTTGGAATAGAGGGAGATGTGAAAGTGAAAGCCTTCTTCATGTGGGGCTTTGAACTTTATTGCTTTTTTAGCAGAGCGTCTTCTACATTTACACATGTGACAACAGGAGGGTACCCTGTGACATCTTTCTCATATGAATGGGTTATACTACATAATGGAACTAGGTTGTTATTGAGCAGTTTAGAAGAGGGACTTTTTTCTTTGTAACAAACTTCACCCACAAACTCACAACAAAACAATTGATAGAATTGGTTGATTGTAAGTTTGTTGCTCTGGTCATGCCTGGATAAAGAAATGCTCATAAAGTAATGTCACATTGAGCCTGCCTCAGATGGAATGTTTCTGGTGTGTTGTGTGCTACCTTCTCTCCTTCAGGACAGTAGCCTTTCACAAAGTCCTCACACACTTCGGCTTTTCGGGACACGTAGACGTGGCTGTAGGGACAGTCGCTGTTGTTACAGATTCCCTTCAGGAAGTAGGAACACACCGGCATCTGGAGAGTCAAACACATTTATGTAAGCAATCTAAGGATGGAAAATGTTTCATATGACTTGACCAAGAGATTGTGAAAAGAGGTATTCTATCAACAATTACAAACATTCTACTATATGAATCTTTAAATAATAACATAGACCAACACAGAGAAGAACATGGGGGAATATGAGTAGATTCTTCTTTAGATATGTCAAAATAAAAGGACTGATCTGTTATATGGAGGGGCTGAAGTGTCTTCCAGATTACTGGCAAAATGTTGAATAAATTAAAATGTGGGCATCAATCTGGATCAGACAGAATCAAGTACTATTGATCCTGAGCATTCTTCCTCAAAAACATCAGACATTAAATTGAGATTAAGAAAGTTTCCTGGTAAAAAAAAAAATCTGACATCCAAAGTTGGGCCAATAAAGAAAAAGGTTAAAATGGTTTTGTATCATAGAGAAGCTTACACAAATAAATCAGTAAAAAACATTGTTGCTATTTTTTTTCTTCTTTTTAATCTTCAATTTTCCATTTGACTTTTATCCTCCATGATCGTCTCCCTGTTAATTTGTCCAATTAGAAAGTAGCCGATGTAAATACAAATAACCCACAGAGAGCAGTGTTAAATGTGACATGAGATTATACGAGTTTGTTAACAGACATGCTGTTCTAAAAAACCCCGTCATGTAGAGTTCAGACATGTCCTGTGTGCCAAGCAATGTCACGCTGAGCAGTTAAATGACCTTAATTGCAGTTGACAGCAGCAGAGTCAGAGTGAATGTGTGTCTTGACAGCATGTGCGCAGTGTGTGTGTGTGTGTGTGTGTGTGTGTGTGTGTGTGTGTGTGCGCAGAGAGATCTACTTGTTGGTGTGCAAGGGCATCCTAGTGGATGCCGGTCTAAATATACCTCTGAAGGGGATTCGGTGAAGAAGGAAGGGGGGTTGGGGAGTTTGGGGGGGGGCGACGACTTAGGGAGGCGGAGTGTGAGAGGGACTCCACCTTGGTGGGATGGGATCAGTTCGACCTAATTAACTGCAACAGAAATATGTATCCAGGCTGCATCTCGTCCAGCTCTCATGATGTGTTTATGTGCTCTCGATGTGTGCACAGACTGGGCAAGTGGTCCCAGAGAGTGGAGGAGTGGAGGGGTCGGGGGTAATGCCAGGGGAGTATGCTCAAGAGGGTCTGGTTTCGTGGTATTTGTGGTAGTGGGGGGGGATGGAGGGATGGTGGGGTGCAGGATTCAAGATTCGGGCTCACCTATCCACACTAGTGCCCAGATCGGGTTCGGAGGGCTGCCGGGTGCATAACCTCGCACCCCCACCCCCCCCCCCCCCCTTTGAGTTCACCTCACTTCTCGCCAGGAACCCCATACAGTCCTGTTTAAGGGGTCCACATGTAATAAGAGCGGGAGTATCCTGTGGAGGGATGGGC
Source organism: Trematomus bernacchii (assembly GCF_902827165.1). NCBI lineage: Eukaryota > Metazoa > Chordata > Actinopteri > Perciformes > Nototheniidae > Trematomus > Trematomus bernacchii. The sequence continues at coordinate 21,071,714 of NW_022987739.1, forward strand.
CAAAGGTTTAAGGGTGAGGGGTAGGGGGGCGCTGTAGGAGAGGTGGCATTACAAACAGACAGCTGGGCTCTCAGCACTTACAGGCCGCAGTGTGTGACAACCAACACAGGTGCAGGGCATTGTGTGTGTGTGTGAGTGTGTGTGTTTGGAGGGTGAGGCAGAGCACCTGTTGTAGGGTTGTTTGTCTTAAGGGGGTAAAGAAGTTAAAGAGAGCTTTCCCTTTTTGAGTAGCTACACTTTCATCTACCCTTGAGTGACCAGTTGTCCAATATTTCCGGTAGGGTCCCCCTTTTTTTAAACGGTGTGTGTGTATGTATGTATGTATGTATGTATGTATGTATGTATATATATATATATATATATATATATATATATATCTATTATAATAAGAACAATTCAAACATGTGTCACTTCAGCTACACAACAAATATAACAGTTGTTGAGTGTGGGAAGTGTCCAGGATTCCACAAAAAGCTCTTTTTAAATGTTATGTGTGCACCTTCTGGGTATCATAGTCCAGTGCATTTTGCCATGCTTCCCATTGGGACGCATTTATGAATTATTATGAATATCAAATTAGCACATGTTATTACAGAAGTATGCACATTGAGAGAGAATTAGAGAACACTGCTGTCGAAAGAGCAGCAGTGTTCAGCACGTAAACCCTTACCGTTTGACTGTTTTTTTTTTTTATTGCGTGTTCAATAGCTGTAAACTATTTCCAAAGTCACTTGTTTGGTACCCATTTTTTAAGTCAGCCTGCACCATAGTTTATTACAGTACAACAGTTTAGATGGTCAAATATTAAGTACCAAAATGATTGCCAATTTTTTTAAAGTACATAGATCATAACATTTAATATGTTTTTCATTTTAGAAATCTGCTTCAGAAGTGTTAAACGCACACAATAAGCATGCACTTCAGTGGTTTGATATTGTAAAAAAAAGAAGTTCAAATGATAAACAGATATAGGGTCATACTGTGAAATTGTATTAATAATTTAAGTATTCCAACTTACAAATATTATCATTGTTTATTATTATGGCAATTTAATTAATAATCGTATAGTAGCTTGTCGAAAATGTGAATCATTATTTCCAGAGCCCAAGTAGACATTTCCAAAATTAACAAATCTTGTGGAAGTTTGAATTTGCAATCAAAATTAATCTTTTTATCTACTGAATAAATGTCGTCATATTTATATGCAGCCTAAGATTGACTGAGTTGCTGTTGCTACCCAGGAGGATAAGGTGTGTAACCACAGGTCTGCGCTGAAGATAATGTTCCATGTTGATTTATGTGCAAACCAGAGCGAGACCGATCTGTGGTAACTTACACTTTTGCCACTTTGTTTTTGTTTTCAGCAATGTTCACTTATAGTTATACACTCTTTGATAAAAAGGAGTTGACGAGATAGAAAACAAGCAATTACGCATCCTGCTGGGGTGTAGATCCCAAAAAGTGACAAGCTCTAACCTTTAGGATGTTCCCATACCCAAGACCCCCCCCCCATTGGGTTAAGTATTCCTTGCTCCTTCCCATGTCATGGAAAATGGACATGTTCCAAGAGCACAAATACAATCCTTGATGAATGTACCCAATGGTGTCATCTTATACCAACACATGTACCCAACCATGGCCTTTGCAATAAAACTGTTATTAACCGCTTAGGTTATGTGTGGAAGCACGTTACCTTCTCCTTTGCCACCTTATGGGAGAATGGGCAGGAGCCGTCTGCCAGTTTGCACGTCCCCCGGAGAAACCTGTACATAAACCACAGAAACAGGTGGGAAAACGCACAGGCTAATAGAGATGCAAAGTAAGAAGAGCTGCTGTTTCTGGAAGTGTTTTTGCACGTTGTTACAAGCTTCTTTTTAAGATATCCTTAATTGAACTCAACGTGGACACACAGCATCTCAGGGAAAATGTAACAGTAGATAAATGTTATAGCCATCAGATTTAACTATTCAGATTTGTTAACAAAAAATACAACTTCTGCCTCAGTTTGCTATTATGAATGAGTCTAAAAGCAGCAAGCCCACCATAGTTAAGTTGAAGATGTTATTTGTTATGCTTTTATTAGAAAGTGACAGTTGAGGATGTGACGGGACGTTAATAGGTAGATATATGGGGAATGATTGACAACAAATATTCCCAGCCAACCATGGGACATTGCAGTTGGATGAGTGTGGTGCATTCATAATGGGCAAACATTTAAGTTACTCTTCCCAACCCTCACTTAACGAATGCCTCTATGCGTCTCGCAAATAAAATGTGTTTTTCTTTCACTTTTTCATTGAAGTTCAACTAGTCTGGTGATTAAAAAAAGCACACATTTTAATGGGTTAATTCAGCTGTGTATAATGATTTGCTGCCGCGAAACATAATGTTGCTTGATAGCTAGCAAGGAATGTTAGTTAGCTAGCTAGCCAACAGTGGCAATTGTCACTTCCTGTGAGGGTACAGCAGTTTGCCATTTGAGACAACATTACCTGGTTGAAATTCTCACAGTGTACAACGTGAGGTGTCACAGCATAACACTGAGCAATGAAACCACTTTTACTTCCTTAAACCTTGAAGCCGAAAAATAACAACTCTTACTTTACAACTCTATTGGGTTGACAGATGACCAAAAATCCCAAGACTCATCTCTTCCCCCTGAGCCTTATGTATTAAAAAAGGTCATGATCTTGTGTGTCGATTGTTCTTTACCTGGTGCAGACGGCAACCTTGTCCGGGTCGTGGATGTAGGGACAGCTGTTGCCACGGTTACACTTGCCGAAGCGGTTGTAGTACATGCAGTACTGCTTCGGCTGCTTCTTCTGACGAGCATTTCTGATTATGGCAATGCTGCGCTGGACAGCACGGCTTGTTTCAGAAAACACAGACAGACCATTAGGATCCACAAATCAATAACAAACCGCTTGTGGTAACTAAAGAAGACAATAGTGTGCCAGGAATAAAGTTTCAACTCATAACCATGTGAGGAGCTTCGGGTTAAGGTATCCACCGTATGCTAATTTTAATTTTACAAGATTACTTCTGGCTTTACAACACTCAGTGACACTGATGAAAGGCAGTTAATGTTAGAGGAGGATCAAATATAAAAGTCTTGGCTGGATTTGATTTCAAAATAGTTCTGTTCAATGAAGAGAGCCAGAAGGATAGCCAACATACAACTGTTATAGAGTGGCGAAGTCCCTCCCCTTCCGGTGGACCTCCATGGGACCTTATTTCGGAAACATTATGTATAGAGTGGCGAAGTCCCTCCCACTTACTTCCGGGGTATGGGACCTTATTCCGGAAAAGTTATGCATTGAAGTCAATGGGGAGAGAAAACTTATCTTTCGATCCCGTTTGAATTGTGCCATGAATTACACATATGATGTTTGTCAATCTTAAAAAATCATTTCCATGTCAAAAAAGTCACAGTTTGTCGTAAAACTGTTGAAATATAAGACTATGAAAAATACGTAACTAGAAAGACTACAAATCCCAGAGTCGCGTAAGTGATGTCACAATTGTTTACCTCCACCATTCAGATACCTAAGATCAGCGCAATATAGATATAATCTATCTATATGGCGCTGGCTAAGATAAGATAACTTTAACAAGATGCCTGTGTGCTTAGTACCAGGTTGTTATTATACCAGCAATGGGTCTTGCTCGTTCTTTTGCTTCCCGTCTGATGAAACGACCAGGAGTGGCTTGATCAAGTTAGCTACCTAGCTAGTAGCTAGCACGTTAGTTAGCATTACAGCCTTGTCATTTTTATTAGCCTTAACATGAAGTAACATTAAGTAACCCAAAATGTTAAACAGTAAGAGTAGTAGTCATATTTCGTGAACCCTTTGAATAGTACTGTCACCGGTGTGATCATTCTATAATACACCATTTAATTCCGGGGGAGAAATGCTAACGCTAACGTTAGCATCGGCGATCTTTTCTACTTCATGCTATCTGCACAAATGGTTGACATTAAACATTAAAACGACCAGGCAGTTCAGAGAGAATCAAAGGAAGGCAGGCTTTGCATGACATTCTTCAGGACGTGTTTCATTGTGGTGATAGTCAATCGTTTGTTGACAAGACAGTAGTGACGGCCATCTTGGTGACGTGTGTGGTTGACCAGAGATGTACTTCATTGAGCCTTTCACACAAACAAATGTGTTACTTCACAGTTTTACGACACATTTTAATTTTTTTGACTTGCAAAATTATCTTTTAAATTGACAAACATCATATGTGTAATTCGTGGCACAATTCAAACGGGATCGAAAGATAATCTTTCTCTCTCCATTGACTTCAATGCATAACTTTTCCGAAATAAGGTCCCATGGGGCTCAACCGGAAGGGGAGGGACTTCGCCACTCTATTGAAATCAATGGAGAGAGAAAGATTATCTTTCAATCCCGTTTGAATTGTGCCACGAATTACACATATGATGTTTGTCAATTTAAAAGATAATTTTGCAAGTCAAAAAAAAAAAAATGTGTCGTAAAACTGTGAAGTAACACATTTGTTTGTGTGAAACGCTCAATGAACTACATCTCTGGTCAACAACACACGTCACCAAGATGGCCGTCACTAGTACTACTGTCTTGTCAACAAAACGATTGACTTCCCTCACTATCACCACAATGAAACACGTCCTGAAGAATGTCATGCAAAGCTGCCTGCCTGCCTTCCTTTGATTCTCTCTGAACTGCCTGGTCGTTTTAATGTTTAATGTCAACCATTTGTGCAGATAGCATGAAGTAGAGAAGATCGCTAGCGTTAGCGTTAGCATTTCTCCCCCGGGCTTAAATTGTGTATTATAGAATGATCACACCGGTGTGACAGTACTCTTCAAAGGGTTCACGAAATATGACTACTACTCTTACTGTTTAACATTGTGGGTTACTTAATGTTACTTCATGTTAAGGCTAATAAAAATGACAAGGCTGTAATGCTAACTAACGTGCTAGCTACTAGCTAGCTTGATCCAGACACTCTTAGTCCTTTCATCAGACGGGAAGCGAAAGAACGAGCAAGACCCATTGCTGGTATAATAACAACCTGGTACTAAGCACACAGGCATCTTGTTAAAGTTATCTTATCTTAGCCAGCGCCATATAGATAGATTCTATCTATATGGCAATGTTGTTGTATGGAGAAATGAAAACTAGATTTACAAAATAAATACATGTTACATTACATGTTAGACGCTTTTATCCAAAGCGACTTACATACTCATTACTGTGTCCAATCCCCACAGGAGCAATTTGGGGTGAAGTGTCTTGCCCAGGGACACAACGACATGCTGACTGCAGTGGGGTTTGAACCTGTGCTCCCCTGATCCGAACACCAACGCACCAGTCCACTGTGCCACAGCCTCCCTCCTTATGTTGAATAAGTTATTGTCACTTGTTGTTGGGCAACGTTACTAAAGTGTTGACAGTATGTGTAGCCTATTTTAATAATTACATTTTTTTATAGATTCTATCTATATGGCGCTGATCTTAGCTATCTCTTAGTGGAGGAAAACAATTGTGACATCACTTACGTGACTCTAGGATTTGTAGTCTTTCTAGTTGCGTATTTTTCATAGTCTTATATTTCAACAGTTTTACGACAAACTGTGACTTTTTTTACATGGAAATTATTTGTTAAGATTGACAAACATCATATGTGTAATTCATGGCACAATTCAAACGGGATCGAAAGATACGTTTTCTCTCTCCATTGACTTCAATACATTATTTTTCCGAAATAAGGTCCCATGGGGCGGAAGTAGATGGGCGTGACTTCGCCACTCTATAGAAGAAATTGGATATGTATGCGAAAATGCTTCTCATGAGAACAGATGAAACACGTTGGCAGTGTTTTAACCTTACCTGGCTAGATTACGAGAACTGTAGGGTCTGTTGAAAGCTGGACTCGTTAATGGGACCTGGGCAGGGCTGAAGGACCTTCCTACATGTGGACAGAGGGACATATTTCAAAAGGTGTTAGGTTTCCACAGGAAGTCAACAGCAGTAGTGGAGAGATGAAGTCCATGCCATTTCATGTTATTGTCCAGATTCAAATCATGTAAAAACACCCCAAACAATGAGGGCGTCATTTAGATACAATCCAACGTAAACTTAAACCCATGATATTGATATTCTGTACAAACTGTAAAGTCCACTGAGACAAATGTAACATTTGTGATATTGGGCTATATAAATAAACGTTGGTTGATTGATTGAAACTCCTACAAAATGTGGTTTGTTCTGTAAAATATACCAATATTATGTTTTTCTTCTTTTATATGAATGTTCCCGTCTTTGTTGAACAATTTGACCATTCGAAATTATTAGATATTATATATATTATTTTTTTGAAATTATTTCTGTCCTATATACTCATACATTTTTCTGGTTACATTTATATTTAAGTTTTGAAATTACAGACAAAAGGATGGATTGAAAAACTCTTTACTATATTTTTTTAAATGTTCAAGTTGGTTTTCTTTGCAGATCAAATGTTGTTGTATGGAGAAATTAAAACTAGATTTTAAATACATGTTACATTACATGTTAGACGCTTTTATCCAAAGCGACTTACATACTCATTACTGTGTCCAATCCCCACAGGAGCAATTTGGGGTGAAGTGTCTTGCCCAGGGACACAACGACATGCTGACTGCAGTGGGGTTTGAACCTGTGCTCCCCTGATCCGAACACCAACGCACCAGTCCACTGTGCCACAGCCTCCCTCCTTATGTTGAATAAGTTATTGTCACTTGTTGTTGGGCAACGTTACTAAAGTGTTGACAGTATGTGTAGCCTATTTTAATAATTACATTTTTATATAAACACTACCATATACAAATATTTCAAATACTTGAATGCTCCTTGAGCTGATGAGCGTGGAAGAAAAAAAAACATTTTACATTTTGAGTATTTTTGCCATTGCCCAATTTAGTACCGGTACTTACAATGCATTAACTCTTCCTACCTGACATGCTGTGACATGTTACAACAATATTAAAAGGAATTCATTTGTGACAAAGAGATAGGTAGATATTTAAAAGTGCTTTTAAAAAATTGTTTTTATCTTGCATGCCATTGCTTTATCCTAATTGAAAGATTTAAAAAACACTATTAGAATTATTAAGGTATGACCAAAGTGGAGCTGTCCGAGTGTGTTTTTTAGCCAGATGCAATAACAGTCTGATATGTGCCTGGTTATTTATACTGTGGTGGTTTGACACATTGGTGCCAAAGCCAAACGTGACATCCAGCTCGGTCTGAGTACATCATAAACTCTATGTACCCAATGCACTCAACAACACCGGTGGGAAAGGTGTTTGTGTACGGAGGGGTGATGAAGAAGTGCAGGACCTTAAACCGAACACTCATTCTGAATATTTTTTCTTGGCTGTTAATATTCTCAAGAGTATTAAGAGTGCACCCTGTTGGGACTCAAGAAGAGCACAATTACAGGCTGGTGGATCCAGACCAAAAAGCTCCCCTGGGGAAGGATGTGAAACAAAAAGTGCTGCTGGGAAGGCTCCTGAGGTGTGTTTCTGGAGGAGGCAGGATCAGTGTGTTGGGATGCCGGTCACGAGTTGAACAGAATGGAGCTCTTCAATTTGGCCTGCAGGTGTAGTTGCTACAGAATGTGTACTGTATAGGAGAGAAGTGTGTAGGAGGTGGAGGCAGATCCGGGCTTTAATCTGCACCGTCCAGTTCTCCAGACCCTCCCCCTCTCTGCTCTGACAGATGACAACTTTATTATTTCAGATGGCAAATCCAGCCAGCTCCCGTAAGTCTATTAGAGAGCATGTGGGCAGAGCTGCAGCCACAAACATGAATAAACACTCCTTTATCACCTCGGGTGCACACACACACAAACACACACACACACTTGCTCTACTTAAACCCATGTCCAGAATAGGGCTGGGTATCAAACCTCGGTACATTTTTGGTAACGACTTAAATGTGTCTGTCTGTAGCACTCTTTAACGCTGGTATTAATTACAGGACCAGTTCATACTTGTGTTGGCTTGATTTAGATTTAGATTTTGGCCAAAGTGATGTTGCGTTTTGTCCAGGCAATGTTCTTGTCTAGCTGCTTGTGTGTAGCGGATATTCAAGATGTTTTGTTAAATTAAAGAAGGAATGAATGTAGGGGGTTAAGGTAAGGGTTAGGAATTAAGGAATTTGTAAAAGAAAAAAAGGACAAGAGTTGGTATCGTACCGGGTAGTATAAAGTATTGGCAAAAAATAAAATCAAACAAACTTCAAATTGATGTGTTTGAAACAACTAATATTAATAAGCTCAGAACCCCTTGATTTGGTGTGCTTTTTAAGACACATTTTACATACTGTATATTACCAGATTAAAATGTTCCTAGACTTCAGTACACTGCGAGAATAAATAATACATTGAGAATGCCTTTTCACACATTGTGTTAGTTATATTAAACTGAAATTAAATGGTGTAGCCAATAAATGACAACACAGTTTTTAAAGAAAAGAAAAAAAAACATTCAGAAAACATCATACTTAAGCCAAGCACAGCTGATGGTACCCTCACACACACTGTGGTATGTATACTACATAATATATAACAATATAATATATGCATCCCATCCCAATATATACATTTATGTATCAAAGAGGATACAATGGGTTTTGCAGGACACAAAAGGATTTCAGAGAAAATCCACCCTGTATGTTTGGGGCTCTGTACAAACTTGATTTGCAGATTAAATATGTTTCTTTCAAGGAGTATCTAAATGTATATGTGAGCTATAAATGATCAGAGTCGTGTAATTATCATCGTGGAATGAGGAGAGATGTCAGTGGCACATGAAGTAAATTGTGGGACTGCATGAAATCTGTCATCACTTTTGTCAATGACCATTATAGTGACAGTGATAGTACCTGTTCGGTTGATGGACATGTTGGATCCCACGGTGCGGGACAGCTTATTGGCTGACACCCGGTACAGGGAACCACGAATCCAGCACATGCTGCTTCCTCTCCAGTGCTGGTTGGGTGACGATTGTCTGTCGTGGGGGGCTCGCATTCTATTCTGTAGGAAACTCCTGAAAGGACAAGGGACAGAGGAAGAAAAACAGAAAGAAAGATGAAATTAGAGATAAGAAAAACATTTGGAAAATACCCTGAAAGTTATGTATTCATTTAAAGGATTATTCTGTTTTATTGCAATGGTTCATATAATTATCCGTTACTCTGAGGTGGGAGGATACCATCCACTCCCTCAGTTCCAGCCCTCTTTTGCCTGTCTTCTCTTAGCTCTTCCCCTATATCTCCCCGCCTCACTTTATGTTTCCCATCCTCCAGTCTCCCCTCCCTCCCTCCCTCCCTCCCTTTCTCTCTCTCTCCCATGTCACAGCACTCTGTTAAATTGCTCCTCTAATGGAAAGGACGGCAGTGTGGAAATGGAGAGAATTGAAAAGAGGAGAGGAGGAAATCAATGAGATAATAGGCAGGGCAGGGGGCCAGAGCAGCGAGGTTGGCCCCTACACTGGAGCGAAGAGACCACACACGCACACACATGGTATCACAACACACTCCTGCTACAGTATGTACAGTACACACAATCACAGGCCTCCACACTCGCATGCTCCCGCATTCAGAAGTCACTCAGTAGACTTGCGTACGTGCGAGCCGGCAGTGTGTGTGGGGCTTCTGGGCGGTGGGGCGGTGCAGGGGTTATGGCGATAAATTGCGCTGTCCTGTCACTTCTATTTGGGGCGGATTGGGGCTGGTGTGCAGGGTGCCGCTGGAGGTAATTTGCTGCCGTATTTCAGATGGGCTGGAAATGGGTTTAGAGCGAGAGTTCATGCCTCCCATTACAGAGAAAAGAGAGGGTTACCCCGAATGCACGCCGCGCACAAAACAACTGACACGGAAGCTTAACGCGCTGCAGCCGGCGGAGAGCTGCTGCACTGCTGCAAATAAGAAGAAAACTGAGCCAATATCAACTATAAGATGCGTTCACGTAACACGCTCTACCTGACCGCGCGCCATAACTCAGCGGCACAGACACTCAGTTTCACTGATACAAGATCAGTGGCTGCCCTACACAGGGCAACTGCAGCCAGGGGAGCTGTAATGGAGGCTAATGTTGGAGCGCTGACTGCCACCAAGGGAGGCTTAAACAAGGACCGGGTGGCCTCGAGAGCCACAATGGAGGTTAATGGGGATATGACATGAACGGTTAACACAGACGTCGCTTAACCCTGACACAGGTCTAAAGTGATGTTGGGGGGGGGTGTAACAACCAGTCTGTTAGGATGCTTTCTCACTGTGAGAGTCCAAACATCATAGAGATTGTTTGATGAAAGGCTCACACATTAAATGTTAACTGAATTACCAGATAACATTCCGCTCAAAGTGCTGTTCTCGGACAAAGTGCAGTTTATTTGATTTTTTAGTGAGGAAAAACACGACATAGCTCTTACAATTTTTCAAGCAGCATCAGATAGGGTTAGGGTTCTGGGCCAAAAAAACCCCACGATGGTTCATATTGTGTGCATAGTGCAATAATTAAAAGTTTTGTTTCTCTATATATGGAGCATCAGTTAAAAGGGAGATATATTTCCTATAGAGCAGACCTTTGCTAAGAACAAAGGTGCATTTACATGCTCCATGAATGGTTTCATTTCATTTGTGAAGTCGATCTTCCGACTTATGTCGACATTTGCTCAAACAATGAGGCAAGTAGTTCTTCCAAATGCTGCTGACAGAAACAAGAGGACAGACTGACAAGAGAACTTCATTGCAGAAGGCAGTAAGCACAGTTGAACCAACCACGAACATATCAGTGTTTTTCTTTATTTGTCTGAAGCTAATTTCTTCACAAATTAAGTTCTCAGACTTTTGCGAAACTGTACATACAGCCATGTGAATGAGTTACCCCCGCAGGCAGAGCAATATTAGTGCAAACAGCCTCTGTGGGAGCACATTGCCTTTACAATAGGGTAATCTGTCTAATTACAAAGCGAGAGAAGGTAGAAGAAAATAAACAGAGAGCAGAATACCCTTTAAAATAGAGCAGGTGTTTTTATCTGTCTCCTGACTCTCCTTGGCCTGTTCCCAGTGATGCCCTTGACCCCTGGAGGAATATCTGTTATCAGATACCCGCCAGGCCCATCTGATGCACAAATCCTCCTCAGCTGACAACCAAGGACCACTTCAATGGGGATGTCTATTTTCCTGCTACAAGGCCTGAGTATCACATTTATCATACAACTTGCTTGACTATTTAAAGCTGCACTCATCAGTATTTATAAAGATACAATCACAAAATGTAGGCGTAAGTCAAATGTTTCACTTGCTGTGATGAGCCCATGTGAAACTAGCAACCGTTATTAGCCTCTTATAGCTCTTGGTTTTATTTTTAAGGTCAATTTACTGTAAGGTTCAGTCTGCCGCCAAAACAAGGTGTTTGACTTTTTCCCTTATAAACTATTGGCCCGATTTTCATCACATTTGGTGAATAGGTGTTGCCTTAGCCATGGAAGAATCGATTCAATGTTGGAGTGGATCCCATTCAAAGGACAGATACTCAATGTATTTTTTGACACTTTCGATAACATTGCAAAATTGGACATCTGGCCTTGGCGAAATCAAGTTAATTATCAATTGATCTAAAAGACTATTGCTTCCTTTGTAGCGCCAAGCTGCATCTTTAAATGCCTTATGCTCTAACCATAAGTCATTGACCCTCACATTACGATGAAACAAAACAGAGTAGTTAGTTGAAGGTGAAACTACAGTATGAAAAGTTCCAAAGAAAGACTTTACTTGGCGAATGATGATAAATCAAATGTCTTGCCATTCAAATTGCTTTCAACCACATCTGTATTTCACATTCACTTAGTTGTGTTGTGAGACAAAGACAATGACTTGAGGTAAATTAGACCTTTCTTAACTGTCAATGCTGCAAAGTCATACCTCCACTGTATGATTCTATCCCACATTGAATACTGTTTTACAAACTGGTCGTTTGCTTGTGCCACAAACCTGAAACCCATAGAACAGCTGTACAAGAGGGCTATCAAGGTGTTTGACAGAAAGCCTTATTCATACCACCACTGTACCATCCTTGATAAACACCATTTCTTGAGTTTTGACAATTTTAAGTCTTTTAAAAGTATGTGTTTTATTTCTAAATGTTTACATGTACTGCCCCCCCCCCCCCCCCTTAGGGGAATTCATCCACAAAAAAGCACACTGGACGCTGCACTAGGTCAGAAACCAGAGGAGACTGTGAAGTCCACCACAGACGGACCACTTTTGGACAAAATGTCCTCTCCATTAAAGGCAGCTCATTGTGGAATAGCCTCCCTACTGAGATACGGGATTGTCCCACTCTCAATAGTTTTAAAGGTGGGGTAGGTAAGTTTGAGAAACCGGCTCGAGATACACTTTTTGTTATATTCCATGGAATGCTCTTAACATCCCGATAGCAATGAATATCTTAAGTGCTTTGACAAAAAATCCATAAAAAAATATCATCTGTGGAAGCCGTAGTACTGTAAAAAGCACGACCAATCATTTTAGCCGGCCCGGCTAAAATAACTGGATGGCCTACCTGCCTGTCAGCCTTCCATCTGTGCACAAACTTATCTCGTGCACTCATTGGTCATGTGCGCGTTCGTGTGTGTTGGAGGAGGGGCTCTGTAAGGAAGTGGCAGATTTTCTCCGGTCGTGTATTTTCAAATTCTAGCGCACTCGAGCTGGTTTCTCAAACTTACCTACCCTACCTTTAAAGGTCAACTCAAAGAATGGATGAGAAACAAACAGACGTGCAATCACCGCTAAATGCACTTTAACACAGGGGTCTCTCCTCTTGCACTTTAGGTAGCTCTTGTATCTTCTCTTGCACTTTATATGTCGTAGCTGCTATATTTTATTACCATGTCATAAATACTTGTGTATGCTGCTCTTGCTCTTTTGCACTTTTTGCATATCATGTATTTTGTTTTTACAATGTTTGTAAAATATAATCTTCTTAAATGTTTCATGTGAGGGACTGCGGATGGAAATTAGCTCAAAGCTAAATCTGGCACTGTTACGCTTGATACTTTTTAATGTTTTCAGTGTTCATTACTGTGCATTGTCCCTGTCAAATAAACGATCAAATGAATAAATAAAAGGTTGCGGTACAAAAGAACATTGACTCTCCAAAAAGAAAAAAAAAGGTAAAAATGTTGAGAAAAGGAAGAAATGAAGGAGGGTGCAAGGGCATGCAGAAACTCCCCTGTGACTAGTCTGCATGCGTATACTAAAGGTGGTTGTGTGCGTGTTTGCGCACTGCTCTGACCATGCGATGCACGGATAAAGGAGAGCGCAATTCAGCACTACCGCCGCTGTTGATGAATGATCCGACTTTTGTTTTAGTGACAGGGAAGAATTTGGAGGGTCGCGCGACTGCTCCGAATAATGCTGCCCTTGTCTATTTGTCTGCAACCCAAGCATTAGTAAGCTCATATTGGGAAACAGTTACCCTTGAAACAGAGCACAGCAAAAACAGTCATCTGGCTAATTCCAACAGTAAGGACTGCTGCTATTCTTCGGGCACTTAAAGGAAACCAAAGCGATGTCGTTACGCAATCACGATCCTATCAAATCCAACTTAAAGAGAGCCGATGTAATGAGCAAAATCCTCTCTTATGGTGGGTAACACATTACAAAGCAGCCTAAAGAGTGTTGGTGTGGATTACAGTGTGAACAGCAGCCGAGGAAGATCACAACATTCGGCTGTAGGTGACGGATAGATGACTAATGTGATAAGTAATGAGTAAATGAATGAATTGGGGTATAAAAGGGGATGAATGAGGGAGTGAATGCGGGGAAAAGGAGGAGAGAAGTGAAGAAGAAGGAGCGCTGCTTCACTTTATTGCCCAGTCTCTTACATCCTGTACTGATCGATACTGAAGCACTAAAGGAGATGAGCGCCTGGACCGTGTGTGTATGTGTGTGTGAAGATATATACAGTCAAAAGTTGTCTACTTATTTGGGGGTCCTGCCATGTTAGGGGCTTAAACAAGTTAGAAAAAGACGCAAGTAGAAGCCAAGAAATTTGGATTAAAAAAAAAGTTGATTTGTGTTTGACAATAAAATAACGAATAAAAAGACAGAAAACAAAAAGAAAGCAACAGAGCAAACGCACGGGTATAGAAAATAAGAGAATAGACGACGAGGGAGAAAAAATAGGGAGGGTTCGAGAGGGATAAGGGGGAGGGTTGGGCTGTAATTTATCTGTCAGTGTGCATGCTTTACGGCTTTCTTAATTCAACTCCTGTTACTATTAATGGAGTTAATGTTGAGATTATATCTATTTTCTGGTGGCTTGGGTTGAAATACTGCAGACGATTCCCTCGCCCCTTTAAACGACCGTCCGGCACTAAATCACCGGCTACGCTTGTTATGGATGGAAACAGGTAAGAGCATGGCATGCTGGGTAGGGAAACATCTCTTCCTTTGGAATGGTAAATGATTAATTGTGGTGTTAGTGAAGGTATTTTTTATCTCAATGTTTGATTGAATTTATCAATATTCTATACGTCTTTAAATGTGTGCTTTTAAATGTTTAACGAAAAACATTTTTTTTTTTTTAGCAGTTTGTATAGCTTCTGTAATTGGAAAGTGTTGTACAAATAAACTTGCCCAATCAGACAGTTAGAGCACTAGCCAATAGAAGCGTGAGTGTTATGTACTGATGTCACTATGTCGCAGAAGTAGACAAAGGAGTCCAATGGAGGCGTTTCAGGCAGGGAGTGTAGGGGAGATAGGGCCTGCTAAATGAAGAAACTGAAGCACAAAAAGGCCCCCAGTGCTTTCTCAGTTGGCGTTAATAATCCTAAAATATCTGCCAGAATTTGGGAACCCTTGCACCACCATGCAAGGCTGTTTTTTATTAATTTGTTCCTAAAGCGTGGCCCCGGGTGTGGATTTCAGCTATGAACAGGCACAGAGATAAGAGCAGAGAACGTATGAGGACAGGGATCAGTGGGTCTGATAGGCCAAAGATGAAGAGCAGCACTCAGTAGTTAAGAGCAGAGAATATGAGCTCATGCTCCACTCAATAGCTTCAAACTGATAAAAGTAGAGGGTCTTTGGAGTTAAACAGATAGATAAGCATGAGAAAGGAGCGCATGGGTGGGGGTGAGGGGGGTAATCCACCATCCCTGGGGACCCGACCTGTCCCCCTCCTCTCCCTATCTCTTTCCTCACTTCTACACACTTGGTGATATTTCACAAGATGTCACGGGGCTCAAATTGAAAATCCCTTGATGAATCAATATTTACTGCAGCAGCTAAATGAATAGTAATAAGTCACCAGAGGCTGAGTCCGGCCACAGTCCGGGCCCCTCTGTCTAACCAAATCTGGATATCACAAATGAAGCAACACACACACAAAACAAGCACAAAACTCCTTCACTCATAAACAGGCTTCCACAACAGACACAACCAAAAGACTAAAGAAGAGTAACTTCAGCCCAATTAAGAAGAAAACACAGCAGATACATATGCTGAGGTTTTGTAGTTTTAGGAGCCGTCTCAATTTGTTTTGTGTTAATTCCTAGACCGGACACAATAACGTTTTAGAGCAGCTCCAATTCCTTTATATTACAATCAGCTTCATGTTTATCAGAACTCAGTTCTTATGCGTGTGTGTGTTTCAGAGTGTCAGTTACAGTGTAGTCATACCACATACAGTTTCCAGGAAGAGCATCCTGTTATTTTTATTACAGGATGCTTATTATTACTCTACAGATTAACAGATCATCTAATACCAACCAGGACAACCTGAGCTATCGCAAACATCAAACAGCCTGCAACTGAAGGAGAAAACAAGCTCAACACCACGTCTTTTCTTAGTGACAAAGCTATGACTAAGGCCTTTACTTAACGGGGACCTATCATGTCCCCGGGGTGTCAGGGAACTCACAAAGTGTCAGAAAATACAACCCTCTCTTTTCCGCCGTGCGCAAATCTCTAAAAACGGGGGAACAATGGAGCTGATCCAGATTTGCTGCCGATATGACCTAATATCTGAAACGTGGGCTGGCTTTACACCCACGGCCCTATCAGAAACGTTGCTATCAGAAACAATACCCGACTGTTTTGAAAGTAATATGGTCTTTGTTTACATTATCAAGCATCGCTAACACTCAGAGCCAAGCTGTACTGGAGAAAGCATGTGTGTGAAGAAGCAGGAAATAAAAAGGAACTCACCGTGTGGTAAACCCGCAAGAGAAAAAGCATTTGAGCTCCATACTGGTTCAGAAATAATCCTTGATGTGGTTTGGAACATGATATGGCGTTTAATCACGGCAGCATTTAGCTGACAATCTGCCTGTAGAATCTCCCGCATGAGCAGGCATAAGCTCCGCCACCTCTTTAAAAAAAAAAAAAAGCTTTATACCCAGAATCAGCACTTTAGTAACAGGGCTGAAACAGAGAGGTATGAGGCATGGCTAGAATGGGTGATCTGTTTGGTATTTTGAGCAAAACACTTCATTGACATGTTTTTTATATTTTTTTAAATATCTGAGACCTATGCTATTGCCTAAAAGCATGATAGGTGACCTTTAACGTTTTCCACCCAATAATAACCTCCTCATAAAGATGATTTAAAGGGGCCCTATTATGCTTTTTGGGGGGGTTTATTTCCCTGTAGTGTGTTATATTGTAAGTGTTAAGTAGTGATGTCACTCCCTCTGGGAACTTTGGGATTTTAGCCTGCAGACCATTTACATGCACAGAAACCTATATTCATTTCAAAGGTTTGAAATGAAATGAAATGAATATAGGTTTCTATCACGACATCACTACTTAACACTTACAATCCGACCTCTGCAGCTCATCCAGAATGCAGCAGCTCGTCTGGTCTTCAACCTTCCTAAATGTTCGCACACCACACCGCTCCCTTCACTGGCTTCCAGTAAATGCTAAAAATCCACTTCAAGACACTGGTACTTGCGTACCATGCTGTGAATGGTTCTGGCCCTTCCTACATCCAGGACATGGTTAAACCATACACCCCAGCACGTGCACTCCGCTCTGCATCAGCCAAACGGCTCGCTGCACCCGCACTGCGAGGGGGACCCAAGTTCCCATCACCAAAAACACGTCGGTTTGCTATCATGGCTCCAAAATGATGGAATGAGCTCCCCATTGACATCAGGACAGCAGAAAGCTTACACATCTTCTGGCGCAGACTGAAAACTCATCTTTTTCGACTCCACTTTGAGCAATAAAATGAAAAAAAAACAAAAAAAAAAACAAAAGCAAAACAAAATAAAAAGCACTTGCATACTAACAAAGCACTTATATACTAACAAAGGACTGGCTTATCTAAAGCCAGTTGAGTAGCACTTAAAATGGTTTGGCTCTATGAAACCTGATGTACTTATATGATTCTGTTTTCTTCAAGTTTGTATCTTCTTGGTTGAATGCACTAATTGTAAGTCGCTTTGGATAAAAGCGTCAGCTAAATGAAATGTAATGTAACTTACGCTTCTGTCTAGCACTCCAACACATTTAACGTGAAAGGTTACTCGGAAAGGACATCATCACCACAACCTGGTATATTACACAGCAAGTGAGTTTATGCACAACTAAATATGCAAGTAAATATGAGATTTCAGATTCTTTTACAAGCTAGTGTTGTAATAATTTATTGTGCACAATTTTCTTTTACACATTTTCTTCCAGTGTCTCAAATTTGTGATTTTTGGGTTTTATTTTATTTAATCTTAAAATGCATGAATTTGTATTTTTGATTTAGAAACTACAAGCAATTTGAAAACTCAACGTTGAGCTTTAGAGGACAAATTATCTTATTTATGGATTACATTTGTGAAAAAAAGAATAATAAAGACTAACCTTAAATTAAGTTAGTCATTACTTGCATGCCCATTTGACATGTTTTATTCACTGTGTATTCGAGACTCATTGGTAGATTAAACCTTGTGTGAGAATGCTAGAATAATAGAGGGGCTGTGGGAGATGGAAGTTAGATGAATGAAGGGGGGTTGGGAGAAAGCGGAGATAGGAGTTGTAATGACATAAGAAACAGATCCACCCACCCGCCCTCCCTCTATATCCTTCCTGTGTAAGGCGCTTCTGGTGTAAATTAATGTGAGGAGCACGCTGGTGTAAATGGTTTATTCTCTGGGTTATCTACTGTGTAAAAATGAGCGCCATAAATTCCCGACCTCTTCCACTCATGCCGCACGTGACACTGACATTAAAGACAGGGCGCTGCTCTGCACTGAGGGATATTAGCCACCGAGACACATTAAACCCGGACCTGCGGGAGGTGTGTGTGTATTTGTCTTTGTGAATGTGGATTACCTGGCAGACTGGATCCTCTTAGCTCTCCAAGACAGGGCGGGGTTGTAGTGGAGGGTGTGTGCCGTGCTGGCGGAGCCCGGGCGGGTCACCATCTTGTAGCGTGTCCTGAACACCCGAGTAGAGGCGGGGCTACGGTGAGAGGAGGAGGCGGGACCTGGGAATAGCAAAATTGGCGGATCAGTATGAAAGTCTGCAAATTAAAATCTGATCGCACACAGAAATGAAAGAAATGGTTTAACATCCAGTCAGTGCGGGAACAAATATACATCTTATGAATGCATTAAGCTCGCACAAGTTTTTCTGAGGACTCTGGCAGGTGTGCTCTTTAATAAGCTTCACAGATAAAAATGAGAGGGAATAACAAAGGCAGAATTTTTATGAGCCTAATAAATCATATGCTCTGTCTCTTCCCTCGCTGCCTTCATCCCTCCTGCCTGGCCTCCCTCCCTCCTTCTCACTTTAAGTCTCATTCGTTATATCATTTTACAGATCCATCAGAGAAGAGGCGAAAGTGTAGAGAGATCGGAATAAAAAAAAAAGAAGAGGACAAAGTGTTTTTATTTCTTTCTTTCTTTGGCTGTGTATCCATCATGTTGTTTTATGATGTCCTATGCCGGGTGACTTACTCGCACAAAGAACAGAATTTGCATTGTGAGCCGTCTAAGTCCCTGTTCACATCAGTTCGTAAGCCCATTGTGGGTAATTGTAGAGGTTTGTATCTATTACAAATTAAGTTGAGAACAAGATCAAAATAACTCAATTGAGGTGAGCTCGTTTTTCTTCAACCAATCAGAATTTGCCACAACGTCTGTAAGCAATATTCCTATGACTCATTGCATAATAACAACCTTTGTAAAATTGAAATCCTGATTTGGTTAAAGAAAATGAAAAATTCCACAAATCAACTTTTCCTATACCTATCATGACCTGTGTGAAGCATCTGACTTCGTTGAAGGGATATCACAATGTTCCCACTTCTTAAAAATGATCTTTGTGTGAACAATAGTATTACCAACTGACATAGTGGCCAAACTGACACAAATCAGAGTCCGATTATATAGAACTGTTAGCTATCCAGTTGTGCCAAGAGAAACCCAAAGGAGAAGTTTGCTTTCCCGCTTATCAATATTAGCATTCAAAATAATATTACCATTGGATGCACCTCGCTTACCAAGTAAGCTATCTATCGTTAACTAAAATGTGCATTGCAACCTGGCCTTGTCATTTGTGGCTCCGAAACACAAAGATCAAGATGGCCAAAAAAGTAATGGATTTAAAACAGTTGTCAATAAACTAATGTGTGACATCACCATGGCTACACCCACTTCTTTTATAAAGTCTATGGTACCAAGATGTAGTAAACTAGAAATATACTCCTCACCAAGCTTTACAAACCTGGGTAAAAAGCTTTGTGAAAAAAAATGTTTTCGAAAAAGCCTTTAGAAATTATATTTGCCACAAGCCTCATGTCGCTGCATGAAAATGTAAAAAGCCTTCCACTACCACAGCCTGAAAAAACGTAATGCAACATGAATCAGTTGCTCCCCGCATTCATTTAAATTATTCCACCCCCCCCAAAAAAAACACTTGCATGTAATTATCTGTACTACCTCTTCCCCCAATCATTCACTATGGTGGTCAGTGACAGCACTCTGTCTTCCTAATGAGTAGAGAAAAGACAGAGGGAAGAGAGGTGTGAAAGAGGGATTAAGAATGAGTTTATGCACCCGATGAGGAGCTCATTTCCTATCACCTCTTTCACAAGTCTTTAATTGCCAATTGTCAGGATTGTTGCCGTTTTAATTAGCGTCCAATAACAGACCGTGACCACGAGGGTCGCGGTGACAAACCATAAAATGATTCGATTTCCACTTCTACACATTCCAGCTTCTCTCCCCACTCCTGCCCCCTCACTCTTCCTCCTCCCCCCCTCACTCGTTTCATTTGTCAGCCAGGATGCAGCCCTGGATCAGTTGGCAAATTCATCTCAGACAAACATTTACTGTTGAACAAATCACTGTTTAGAACACACACACACACACTGGGCTTTGCTCCTGCACACACATGTGTATGTATGAAGGGTTTACATCGAGTTAGAATGATAGGTTATACCATGGCTATACCATTCTGATTGGCTGGCAAGTTTACATTTAAATGGGTAGAAGGGTCATTCAACAAAACACACCTAATTTTATTTTGAAAATAAAATCCTGTGTTATGATCTTGTATTATCCCATTCTTTATTTGTGTATTACTTTGTTATTTATTGTATTGCACGTTCCAAATGAATGTATTATTACATTATTATTTACTTTGGCTCTGCAGGATTTATCATTATTTCATTGGGTACAATAATATATTACCCGCAAATCAACAATCTGGGACCTGAGAACACAATATCATTCTTAAAAGAAAAACAGAGCAAGGAACAAGAGCTATCAGACGATCAGTTTGTGTTTTAAACAAACCGCGGGATTACTAAACTTATAAGAAACAGAACACAAAGGCAATCAATCTCTAAAATAACTTCAAAAAAGTGTTTCAACGATGCCATTCTTAGGGCATCATCCTTGATCAATCTGCTTTATTATGCACTGGAGGGGGGCTAGGGGCTATTATTACCAATGTTTTATGCATATTCACTTTGCATTTGAAGTCAACGGCTTAACTTGTTGTTTTGCTTTGTTTTGATTGTTCCTTTTAGCAATGTTACCGCACTCCAACAATGTTTTCAAAGCTGATAGAAATGATGGCCAAATATAAGAGACAGGCTATGATTAACTGGGATGATCATAAAGCCCAAGGCCAATGGTTATATCAAACGGTATTTTTGTTCCGTTACTGATATCATCCATATTACTAGTTATGTGGGTGAAAAGGGGTGTACTGTATGTTGTGTTATGAAAGAAAGAGAGACAGCACAAGAGCAACAGAGAATATATGGGTAAAGGTGGTGGGGGAGGGGGGTTTGTACAGGATTAGTTGCCTGGCTTGTAGTCACTTTTTCTCCCACAATCCATCCGTATTGCAGTCAGAGTTATTTGGGCGTCATGGCATTTGACAAATAGGGCTTGTCAAAGGTGTTGCCTCGATTCCCACCCTGCAAGCTCAAACACCCCCCTCACAAACCTCCCCCCACCCCAACATCCACCTAACATGCACCTCAATCTGCCTCTAAAAACCCCTCGGTCCAACATCATGACACCCGCAATGTCCATGACGATGTCACACAGCTGTTCCACCTTGTGTTTAATGACATCTATAGTGAGCTGTACTGTTGGTGTGTTTCCCTCAGTGTGCGTGTGTGTGTGTGTCAGCAGGGATGGATGGACGGTGTTGCTCTGATTGTAAACCACTGCAGGTTGTGTTGCTTGAGTGGCTCTGGGAGCAATGGGGTCTCAATCTTCCACTACAGGACCATGACCAATGAGCATGTAAGCACACACACTCACACACATATACACCTGGGGTCTCAATCTTCCCTTAATAGACCTTTGACAGTGGCCTGCCTTGCAATGTGGGGGGAGCGAGCCAAGTGGCGCCTTGTGAGGCGAAGACACCGTTTGTAGACGCATGCAGCTCGCACGCCATCCATCCATCTTTCTGACTCGCCGCTGTGAATCCACAGATAATCTACTCTAGTCGCCACGCGCAGAACACTACGCTCCTTCTGCAAGTAGAGTGCCTGTTAGCCTCAGAGTCACATCCATAGAGAGTTTTGGCCATTTTTGGATCAAGTAGTGAGACATCCATTTCTAAGATATGGGCAACCAATACAATACAAGAAGGGTGAGTTTGTTTGTGATAATCATGTCTATGGATGCACTAATCAGAACATATTAACATTCATTTAAAAGATCAACAAACCGCCTAAAAAAGCGGCCTAAACTACTTTTTATTAATCAATTGTTTTCTGTTGATTGAGCTTTAATTGACTTATTGTTTCAGCTTAAATTACTATATTCCTTAGTGTTTGTATCAGCTTTTAGTATCGCAGCATTCCCTTTCTTCATGAACCCTTCGATTTCGTACAAGGAGGTAGCTACACATTTTTATAAAAAAAGAGAGCATTGGTATAATATCGGTGTTCAGCTTTGGCTGATATCAGAAGAGAAAAGGTTGGACTGGACTGGTGCGTCCACATGGACACCCTTAAAATATGACATTGCAAAATTCTACCAACAGATGTCAGAAGGAATAAACATCCTATTTATGATAATATTTGTTGGTATAATCTTTAATGATCTGAGAACGCAGAAACTTTACAAGATAAGAACCCCATTCAGTCAGATCTTTAAATGTAATTTTAGGGCTCAAACAAAGGCGAAGCTTTAAATTACTTTCTAAATGATCAACTGTAATCATCACAGATCACAGTTTTCCTGTGAATATAGGGATCTTTAGATATACACCATTTGTATTTGCTTTAATATAAATGGTTAACATTTTATGAATGAATCGATTTTTTGTTTACGACCTGTGTACATTTACATTAATCTCAGTTGTAATAAAGGTGGAAGCAGATACAAATAAAACCACCACGATCTGCATTGCTAAAGATTACCAAATGTCAGAAGGGTAAACCAAATCATTGTTTTTTTCCCGCCCTTATCCTCTCCGTAACACAGATCAGGTCTGATCCTCTTCTGTTAGTCCAACTGAGGAATACGCTCAAAACTTTTGACAGATCACTAATGTAGATGCTGCTTATTCAACATAAAGTGGCAGATGTACCATCACATAAGTGGATCTGGAAGTGTTTAACTAGATTCCCATCCCTAAGATGACTGAGCTTCATTTAAAGTGGCATGGACTAGACTTTGAGTAAAGTTGGCTGCTACTTCAGAGCTTTCATACTTCCATGTTCTATATCTCTCTAGCCTTAGCCCTCTGACTGGGGCTACTGACAGGCCACTGCACTTCCTCCATCCTCTTAGGGATCCCCCAGTGATCCCCCTCCATACCTGACGGCTAATTCCAGGGAACAGCAGTCCCCCATCTGCCCCCTCCCTGTGACGACCCGATGGATAATAAATCTTATTATTGACAGGGCCTGTTCCCCCTGCCAGCCCATGTTCCCGTCCCCTGGGGCTCATCTTCTGACTCCCACTGCTCCTTCGCTCTTAAGGAAGACAGCGGCGCCATGCTAACATCAGATTTAACAAGGAAGTTACCACAATTTAATAACCCGCTGTAAGCCAGTGTTGGTTATGATAATACGATCTCTGTGAGTTTGACACCCAGTGATACTTTCTGACACTACCCAGAGATGTCAACAGTTTGATGGCCCACCCTGCCTTCAGAGAAGTGCATTGAAAGGCCTTAAAATTCAGCATCTTGTAAATGCATTGGAGTATGTCATGTACTCTTAGATAATGATTATAGTGTGTGCTTTGTAAGAAGTACATTTTGCATGTAGAGCAGTAAAACAACTTGTTTTGGGGAGATTGATGACAATCATTAAATGTTTAAAACACTTAAATAATACCAATATCAATCCCAAATGCTAGCGATGTCACTAAAGTCACAGATTTGCATTGCTAGGAAATAGTTTGTTGAGTTAATTTGATGTCTATAGTCAGGGGTGCACATAACTGGTACGCAGGTACGCATGCGCGGCAACAATCTGAAATGCGTAACGTCACTTGTGTCACAAAGCGCCTTTGCGTACCTGATAGGTCATCAAAACAAAACACATATTTCGCCTACACATGTTTCTTGTCAATACTCAGTGGAGTAAATTATTAGACACGTCCAAAAAAAACAAAGACATTAAGCAGCCACTTTGCCGTTTCGCTCCCTGCTAAAATCTTCAGACTTTCTATGACTGATTGAACTGGGTGCTGGCCGTGCTGCGCAGGACATAACCGACGGACCTGTGAAGCTTCACAGGAGGCAGAGGCTTAGATCACTGGACGACAGAGTTGGTCGCCGTGTGCACAGACGGAGCTGCTGTTAACGTCGGTGTGTACAACAGAATTGTACCAAAACTACGTCAACTGGCTGCGGTGGGAGACTCCCCTGTGCACATTCTGTGCCCCGCGCACACACTGGAGAACTGCGCAAAATCAGCTGATCACAACGTTCACGCTCTGTGGTCAAGCTGCTGCAGTTTTATTTACAACAAAGTGGAGTAAAACACACAGCTGCAAACTTACTCAGGCTGTTAATGGAAGAGTTTGAAATCAGACAGAGGTGGAAGAAGTGTTACTCAAGTAAAATTAGAAAAGTATTATCATCAAAATCTAGTTAAAGTAGCGACAGTAAAAGTAGTCATTTTGCAGATTGGTCCATTTCATAATAATGTATATGATATGTTTTATAATTATTGATCATTAAAGTGTTTAAAAATTAGTTTGAATGACTTTGTATACTGCAGGGTAGCTTGTGGATTTACTCCAGGTGGAACTAAAGTCTGATTTAACACTTGATTATATTTTCACATCATTCATCCACATCTGTAAAGTAACTAAAGGTATTCAATAAATGTAGTGGAAGAAAAGTACATGATTTACCTCTGAACTGTAGTGGAGTAGAAGTACAAAGTAGCATAAAATAGAAATACTCAAGTAAACTACAAGTATCTTAAATTGTACCTAAGTACAGTACTTGAATAAGTGTACTTTGTTACTTCCCACCTCTGAAATCAGATATGACTTCAAGTCATGTGATAATTTCTTAGTATTTGATCCTTCAACTTGGCCTCAGGAAATGCAAGGACTTCACAGTTTTGGCAACAAGTTTTGGAGAAAGCAAATTGGAGGCTTACAAAGAGACAGGGAGGTGCATCTTCATCATCATCTAGCATGCAAGAAGTGTAAATAGAGGACAGTGAAGGAGACACTGAGGAGGACAGTGAGGAAGACTGCACTTATTAACACCACGCTTCATGTGGGGTGAGTACCAAACGCTGTCTCCTGGTACTCATCTGAGTAACTCACTCAAAAAGTTATGTGCACACCTGTCTATAGTTGAATTTAGAACTGCAGTATTAAATCAAATGTGTTTCAAATTGTGTCAACACATATCAGTTGAGTTTAACTTATCCAGTTTTCCAAGTATTTAAAAGAAAGTTAGATTTAGAAGAGTTTTTAATGCCACTCGGAATTCAATTTAGGAGACATTTTCCTCAAACATTGATGATTACGTAATTGATTACGTAATTTTCCACCAAAGGATGCTGATAAGGCCGTTCTTCAATGTAAAATGTCGTGCTCAGCATATATCTTAGTCAAAGAGGCTAAAAAGTGTTGCAAAGCTGCAGAGTCTGAGGTCATTCTCATGGGTTCATCACTACAAGAAAAAAAAACATGTAGTTATACTTTAAGATACAGTACATGCATCCTTTAAAGTGTAACTGCACATGACGTTTATATATGACTAAAACAGAACTTCTTTCAGAGAACTGGTATAACTGTTAGTGTGATGACAGACATATGGCTTAACATTAATAAATCGCTCTTCAGTTCTGTTCTGTGGCGTGACCAAATTAACACTTAGCTTCAAGTAACATGCAAGAGAATAAACATTATTATATTTAAAAAAGTATTTCTGTCAGACACGACTGCTTGACTCCTAAAAGGGAGTAACCGTGGGCTCCAATATGTGGATGTCAGTTACACACTGACAGGCTGATGGCTGTGTGGGGCCACATACTGATACAGGGGGGCCCTGGTGCGTGCCACCAGCTGTCAGCCAGTGTGGTGGTGATGTCACCACAGAGAGGTGTGTTCAAGAGGAAGAGTGGGTTTTAGGAAGGAGAGTGTTGTGGTGGTAGTGATGGGGGGGGGGGGGGGGGGGGGGGGGCGACAAGCCTGTGGCCTCGTCTATCATCGCAGTAGAGCCATCAGCTGTGACATACACCAGCTGACCTAGCGTACCTCAGGTTTAGAAAGGTCACTCGTTTATTTTAGGGGCCACACATTACCATTCTTTACCAATGACCAGATGTAATTATATTCAAGTTTATATAAAAATATCAATCTATATGTTTTTAAAGACTGCAGAATCTGGATAAAATAATTCCACATATCAAGAGCACAATCTGGACAGGAAAGTGTTTTTCCTAATGTTGAATAATATGCAAGGAGACATGACAACATCCTTGATGAATAATTGAATGATCATAGCGCCTATGTGTGTTTTTCCAGAGTAGCCATATGCGCTTGAGCCGTATACATACATCAATAACGTAAATAAGACATGATGAAAACATGCATTTCCTGTGAACTCCACCTTGACCCTGACCCTAACCCCAGAGAGCTGACAAAATATGTAGCTGTGATCAGGAATCCATCAGGTTGTGATTCGCCACAAACATTTCATGTGTGTCCCATGACGTGCGTGTCAAACAAACAGTGTCGTGTTTGGTCAAATGGATGACTGTGGCTGTCAATCAGCAGATCCCATTAGACGCATCAAGAGAAAGAGCCTGGGGCTTTGTCCACTTAAGAACTGCCATTATTACATATTATATGTGCATTTGTTTGGAAGTGTAGAAAGTGCAGGTGTGTGTGTCCTTGCAAGAGAGGGGAAAAGCTTGGTGGGTAAGCGTGGGTCATAAAAACCTTTTCCA
Source organism: Trematomus bernacchii (assembly GCF_902827165.1). Taxonomy (NCBI): domain Eukaryota; kingdom Metazoa; phylum Chordata; class Actinopteri; order Perciformes; family Nototheniidae; genus Trematomus; species Trematomus bernacchii. The sequence continues at coordinate 21,098,660 of NW_022987739.1, forward strand.
AGTGTGACTGGGGCACTTGAAGGTTAAGTGAGTGCATCCCTTAAGGGCAACACAAGATTCCACAAGGGATGTGAACCTCTGCCCTGACTGATACACGTCAAGACCCCCAAGCAAGTAAGCTGCCCTGGGAGCAGGGGGTGGGGGGTAGCAGAGAGAAGGCAGACTGAGTGAGGAAGAGAAAAGAAAGAAGGGAAAGACATTTGGACAAAAAGTAGCTTGTCAACGGGTCTGAAGACATTCATTTACATTAAAATGTTCTGATTTAGATTTGTTACCTTAGAGCTTTGGTCCAGTTTTAACAAATCTTGGCAAAAGGGTGAAGCATGGGCTAAAGAAGAACCCATTGAATTTTGGATATGAATTACCAGGAGGACATTAAGGGGGCAAAAACCCATCGATCTGGATCAATATATCAATTCAATGATCAATGATTCAAAGCGAAATCATTAAGACATATTGCTGGTTTGCAATCGTTAATAGCACACTCAGATAGCCTTACTTTTGGTGTAACGTTGGTGGGTGTGCGGTGTGTACAAAGCGTATTTGTTCGTGAATAAAGAATACAACTTCTCAACTCCCGTGTCTTGCCAACTACCTGCTGATTAACATGAAGGGGATAATGCACAAGGTTAGCAACAACAAAGGTGGACCGACCTCTAAGGTGGACCGACCTCTAAGGTGGACCGACCTCTAAGGTGGACCGACCTCTAAGGTGGACCGACCTCTAAGGTGGACCGACCTCTAAGGTGGACTGACCTCTAAGGTGGACTGACCTCTAAGGTGGACCAGCTATTTTCTCATTTAAGTGACAAACAACCAGATTTGACATTTAAGTTTGTGAAAACATGAGTAGAAGGCCAATTTGAGAAGCATGTGAATGCACCATTGGCCTTGTGCTCTCCGGACTTCCAAATTATAAATGGAAGTGTTCATGACATCTATCTCAAAACTATTGTCAAAATGTATGATTTTTATTGTTGTAATGTATTTGTAGTAGCAAAATAATGTTAACCTCACTGCTTACTTTGCACTTTTTTAGTACTTACAAGTAAATTATGTATTCATTTATTTAGCTTTCACTATCTAGAGCAGGGGTCACCAACCTTTTTTAGGGTGAGGGCTACTTTCAAAAAATAAAACAAGTCGGGGGCTACTTTTACCCCTTTTTTTGTTTTTGTTTTTTGCAGTGTATATATTTAGCACATTTTAACATTATGATATGCTGACCTTTAACCTTTGTGTGCTGTTTGGGTCTGTGGGACCCATTTTCAGTGTTTACTAAAAGTACATGTATGCAATTTAATTATTTTAACCTGCTTTATTTGGGGGTGGACGGGCCTCACCTCCTCTAGGGGGGTCCTCACCTCCTCTAGGGGGGTCCGGGGGCATGCACCCCCGGGAAGATTATTTTGAAATGTTGAAGTGAAATGCATCAATCTGGAGCACTTTGAGCACAACATGAATGTATGGATACAGCTCTCAACACTCAGATGAAAGGGAGCTGTATACTTTTCAATAATCCAAACATCTTTAGAATATGATCACAACCAATAACAAATCATTTAAACTGGTTTATTCTTATCTTATGTTAGCTTATTTTATTTATGCTTAATTTACTAATCACTCCCCTTTCAAACTTTTTTACTGTCCTATACACATTGGAATGATTTCTTACTTTATCTATATTAAATAGATAAAGGTGTGCTCTCACTAGCTCTCTCGCTCTCTCTCCCCCCCCTCTCTCTCTCCCTCCCTAGCTCTCTCTCTCTCTGTCTCGCTCGCTCACAGAGGCTGTATGCTCCTCCGTGTCGATGACGGCTTGCGTTAAAAAATAATAATAAACATATTTGTAAAGTGGGGGGACACAAACGGGATTTCGAAAAGAGCGGGGGACATTTCCCCCCTGTCCCAGGTGGAAATTACGCCATGCGTGTGTGTGCGTCAAGTGCAATAAATATATATGCAAGTTGCAACACGCAGAGTAAAACTCTGCCCCCCATGTGTTGTATAGGCTGGCATGATAGGCTGTTCAATGGGGCTGATGTGTGGTGTAGATTCTGCCAGAAGGAAAATCAGCGGTTGCTTTTCTTCCTGACTGCAACGCTGGTCCCGCAAATCAAGCAAGAACGTGATTGGTCGATATTCATTGTGGGGGTGGGGGGAGGAGGGGTGTTAGATAGATATAGAGTTGTAGTAAGTAGATAGAGTTCGCTATGATTTAGGTTTCGTTTATGCATAGGGTAGATTCTTTTAATTACATTTCCTTTTTTGTTTTGTGTATTTTATACATTTTGGATTTGCTTGGCGAGCTATTTTTAGAACATGCCCCGCGGGCGACTCACGTTGCCCCCGCGGGCGACTCACGTTGCCCCTGCGGGCGACTCACGTTGCCCCTGCGGGCGACTCACGTTGCCCCTGCGGGCGACTAAGTGCCCGCGGGCACCGTGTTGGCTACCCCTGATCTAGAGCCTCAACATGACCAATATTATTAGCTGTTCCACTTTACATGCATACCTTAACTTGATTCCAGTTATTTATAATCCAAATGCAGGTAGTCCTTGTCAAAAGTGTTGATACGTGATTTTCACTAAAACAATATTGGCAGGTATAATCTTTTTTTTAATGATCTCAAATATCAGGAAAAAAAATGTTTTGGTTGAGCTCCTCTTGTTTCAGGTCAACAGACTTGTACTTCCAGTGTTTCCCCTACCATTGTCTTGAAAAAAAAAATGTAATTTAAAAAAAATATATATATAGCACCAAATTGCAACTGAAGTAATCTATCTACGGCAGGGGTGGGCATTTTACGGCCCGCGGGCCACATCCGGCCCGTTGGCCGGCCTTGGCCGGCCCGTGTGAGGTTGATCATAAATTATAACATAATGAAAAAAAACAGCAACCTTTTCAAAATAAAAGCAACACAGCTGTATTGCTTGCATGGCGTAAATACTTTTCTAACTGTGTTGCTTTTATTTTGAAAAGGAAGCTGCTGTTTTTTTAATTTATTTACGTAAACGCGCATGCCGTAACAGCTACGAGTGATGCTGGCCGGCTAGTCCTCGAAATGTCCGCTAAGGGCAAAAAAAGAAAGATCGATACTGAATGCCGCGTTTTCAACAAGACATGGACCGCTAAGTATTTATTTACAGAAGTGAAAGGTAAAGCTGTGTGTTTAGTTTGTGGTGCGCAGGTCGCTGTGTTCAAGGAGTACAATTTGAGTCGCCACTATGCTACCAAACACGCAGATAAATACAAGAACCTGTCTGAGGAAGAGTGGGCAAAGGGGTTGGATGCTTTGCTAGCTAAGCTGCAAAGCCAACAACACATTTTCACAAAACATTCCACATCCAGAGATGCAGCTGTCAAGACGAGTTATGTCTTAAAAGTAAACCGTTTTCGGACGGAGAGTTCATTAAGGAGTGTTTGTTGGACACTAATGGCGCATTTCCACTACACGGTCGGCCTCGGCCACACTCGGTACGGCTCGGTACGGCTTGGCCGCGTTGGGCCTTAACAGGGCCGACTCACTTCATGCTGCGCTTCCATTACAGTTTAGGAACTGGGGTAGTTACTATAGTAACGCAGTGTAGGCGGAGCCGTGACGTCATCTTCAATGAGAAATCCAGAAACACAACACAGCCGTTAGCTGTGAGCACTCAGAGCTCACAGCTCCTTATATATGATCAGAAACTCGACAAAAGTTAAACAAGTACAAACCACAGACTGCCTGTGTCATGGTGAATACAGTCGCTGCTTTATTTATGTCTGTATAGGCCGTTGTTGTGAGTGTGGACGGTCGGGGGCATATACTGCGTTAGCTTAGCCAATCTCCATCTAGAAAAACACGAATTTTAAAAGGTTTTTCGCCTGCCGTCTGTCTGCAGACTTGACAAAGCATTAATTCATGGTTTTTACTAACCGGTATCAGTATGTTGTTATTTCGGCATCATTTTGAAACGTGTATTACAATTAAATCACGGTCAAATATGTCCATCTTGTTGTAGTTCTAGCCCTCTTGCCAGCGCTCCTCTCTCTAGTTTAGCATACTCAGCCTGACTGAGCCCTGTTTGTTGGCCCCGATAGAACCACAATTTTCTAGGGCCAGAAAAGAGGGGAAAAAGTGGCCCCGCGCCGTGCCGCGCCGGAACGAGGCCTAGTGGAAGCACAACCAAAAAAGGGGACGGCACGACACGGCACGCTTAAAGCGAGCTACGCGCTGCAATGGAAATGCGCCATAATATGCCCGGAGAAAAAGGAGGCATTTGAGAAAGTGTCGCTCTCCCGACGCACTGTTACGAGGAGAATTGAGGACATCGCGGGAAATCTGGAGCTTCAGCTGCAGAACAGAGCGGTCAACTTTGACTTTTTTTCCTTGGCTTTGGATGAGAGCTGCGATGTACGTGACACTGCCCAGCTACTCATCTTCCTACGTGGGATAACTACAGACTTCAAAATCACGGAGGAGCTGGCAGCCATGCAGTCAATGAAAGGTACAACAACAGGGAGTGATTTGTTCACGGAGGTAAATGCATGTGTGGAAAAGTTGGGACTGAAATGGGACAAGCTGGCAGGCGTGACAACGGATGGTTGTCCAAATCTGACAGGAAAAATGTTGGACTATTGAAGAGAATGCAGGATAAAGTGACAGAAATTAACCCTGAGCAGAAATTGGTATTTTTGCATTGTATTATACATCAGGAAGTGTTGTGTAAGTCAGTGTTAAAAATTAACCATGTTGTTGATGTTGTAACTAAAATAGTTAACTTCATCAGGGCAAGAGCATTGAATCACAGACAGTTTGTTGCACTTTTGGAGGAAAGTGAGACTGAACATCGTGACATACCCTACCATGCAGCTGTCAGGTGGCTCAGCCTGGGCAAAGTGCTGAAAAGAGTATGGGACCTGAGAGAAGAAATTCAAGACTTCTGTGTGAAGAAAGGAAACGACATCCCACAGCTTTCAGATGCAGACTGGATGGCAGACCTTGGTTTTGCTGTAGATGTGACTGCACTAATGAGTGAACTAAATGTCAAACTGCAAGGCAAGGGCCTTTATGTGCATGACATGTACAGTGCAGTGAAGGCTTTCATGAGAAAGCTGCAGCTTCTCTCAAGCCAAATGGAGGACAACATTCTCACGCACTTGCCAACACTGAAGGAAGCCACACCATCAGCTGATCACCTCCAGAGGTACTCATCCATGTTAGAAGCACTGCATGGTGAGTTTTCAAGGCGATTTAAAGACTTCAAAACAGTTGAGAATGAAATGAACATGATCTTTTCCCCATTTACATGCCATGTGGATGATGCACCCAGTGATGTTCAGCTTGAACTCATTGACCTGCAGTCTGACACACTTCTGTCAGAGCACTTTAGGTCAGTCTCACTGCCTGAGTTTTACTCTTCCCTGAAAGAGGAGAACTTTCCACACATCAGGAGACGTGCTCAGAAGATGATGGTCCTCTTTGGATCTACCTACATATGTGAACAGACATTCTCAGTGATGAAGTTCAACAAATCCAGATACAGATCCTCTATCACTGATGATCACCTCTCAGCTGTCCTTCGCATATCCAACTCAGACATTGAACCAGATTTCCGTGCACTTGTTCAAGCCCAAGACAGACTGGATTTTTCTCACTGAACAAGTAAAATTAACTGAAAAACAAAAATCAAAAGCACTCATTTCTTTTTGTATAAAGCTGATTCATTTCTTATCTTTAACATACTGTAAAACACCTTTTCAGTATTGGTATATTGAGCAGAATTAAGTTCAACTTATTTTTGATTCGGCCCCCCAACACAGCTCGAGTTTTTGAAGTGGCCCCTTGTAAAAAATAATTGCCCACCCTGATCTACGGGCACTTTTCACATGTGCTCTTTTATTAAATAAACTAAACGCCTATGTTATTTATCCAATGTATGTGCATGTTTCAGTGTCCACTGCTTTGCGTATTCACATTCCCCCTCCGCTGTTTCTGAAGGGTGGGGCTCCGACACACACACACACACACACACACACACACACACACACACACACACACACACACACACACACACACACACACACACACACACACACACACACACACACACACACACACACACACACACACACACACACACACACACACACACACACACACACACACACACACACACACACACACACACACACACACACACACACACACACACACACACACACACACACACACACACACACACACACACACACCTGGAGGAGAACAACCAAGTGTAAAAAAGTCAAACAAATCTGCATTATTGCCCCGAGCTCTGCCCGTTTGTGTGTGTCCCCAGTTTCAAATTCGTTTTTTATTATTTTTTTAACCTCAAGCCGTTATCGATAAAAAAAAGAAATTCAATTTTTTTTTTTTCGGGCACCCTGCCAAGGCAGTACACCTAGGGGAAACACTGACTTCTCTGAACTGACTTAGTGTTTTGTAGAGGAGCGTTGTTGTTACACCCGGAAATACTTTGTGTCTTGGATGTCTTCGTTGACAACATTCTTAATTTGGAATAAAGTAATATTGAGAAAGAGGAGCTGGTTGACTTTGTTTCATCATACTGAGTGATGGGTTTAGGACACATGCAGGACCCTACAGGACTGTGCGTCAGTCACCACAAACACAAACACACAGGGAGCAGAGATGGTCTCAGTGGTGTAGATTTAAACCAGGACGGAGGTTCTGGTTGCAAATACCAGCGCGGTACTCCATCCATCATGTGGCTGATTCTTTTGGGCCTGTGAGTGATGGACCACAGTCACACGGTCGAACGGCGGCCCCTTTACTTCTGTTTCAGCCACTGAGTGAGAGACAAGGAGGTGATGTACAAGCCCGCCGGGGGGACACACAAGCATCACAAATTTGTCCGAGTGGTAAGAGAGAATCCAAGCACTTGTCGAGGAGAGAGGGGGAAGGGGAGTGTGGGGAAGAAACACAGGACGACGGCGCTGCTCATACGGAGTCTATGGGTGTTCTTTACACTTGACTGTAAACAGATCACATCTTTCAGGGGATAAAGATTAGGCTCAGATTCAGCTGGTCCCTTTAAAGGTCGGGGAATGAGAACACCGGCAACAGCTCGCCATTTAGCTCTTACTCTTCAAGGCTATCATTTCTATTTCTCAAGATGTTTTGCTTCCGTATGAAACAAGTAATAACCCTAACCCTAACCCTAACCCTGGCAATTGAAAATTCTTAATATTTGATGGTTCCAGCATTCCCAATATGTGTCTTAAATTGTAGTTCATCTTTGCATTTGAAGTACCATCTGATTTTGCAACAGGGAAAATGTTGATTAGATGTGTTGATTATTTTAATTAATCCTACACCAATTACAACAAAACCTTGGGCAAAGTGTTCCTTAAAAAGAAAAGGCAGATAAATGTTTTTTGCCATGGCATGTCTAATTACATAAATAATGTTTGAATGTCCACATACTTTTGAGGTGAGGCATTTTATATATTCATGGTTAAACACAGCGCACATCACTCACTTAAGCGCTCTGATCAGCCTCTTTTTTATTGGTCTCTATAGCCTATAAGGGAATTGGAAAGCTATAGCTTTTATGTTTACAGCTCCTTTTCAGGGAATCATTTACCCACACAGTCAATTGTTGTACTCATTTGGTTTATTTAAGAATGCTTTGTTTTCTTATCTAAAACCCCGAACTAGCCATCATTGGAAACTTTCTGGAAAAGGGCTTTCAAACAAAACATGCCATCTACCAGGCAGTTCTTTTTTCTCTACTCCCTTTACAACATTGACAGCCCTCTATGTGACATATTCTGTATATACTGACAGCTTTTGACGATTATAACAATATGAAAGTGGCTTTCTTGAATAACTGTAAAGGTTTCTGCGTCAAATAATGTATAGAGTATACTTGCAGATGACCTACAGATTTAACCTTTGAGTTCGGATGTCATGAAAATTGCCAACTGGACTTGCTACAGAACTTGTGTCTTACTGTTTATATTTGTCAGGGGCCATGCTCATCTCAGTAACAGGGGGGTCCAGCTCTTGACATGGCACTGTATTTACCGGGGTGAGGATTCAGGGACTAAAGGTCAGGTGGGAGAAAGGTGGATGATGGCGTGATGAGGGCGTGATGAGGGACAGTCAAGTCACTTGTCACTTGGGTGCTAATTTGGTAAGGGCAGGGGGTCAAAGGCCATCCACTTTCCTCTTTCTGATCCTTTAGAAGTACAGCAGGTGCTCTAGAGAAAACATCCTCCAAAAGAAACAGACTGTCCCTCCAACTACTTTGCAACTTTCTCTTCTTTATCAACCGCAATACAAAAATGGCTTGCTTTCTGCTCACAAACTGTCTTCTCTCAGTCTCAGTTGCGGACCCTTTCTGTAATACCTCCTTATGTCTACTAGCGTGTCCTTAGCTGTGTCTGCCCTTCTCTTGTGCAGCATCCTCACCCACCCACAGCCCCCTCATTCCATGGTGGCATTCTGGGTGCAGCTGCCAGGCCCTAATTGGTCCCTTTGGGCCAGAAGAGAACTGGCAGCGGCCCGCTAAATTGCTGATCGTAACCAGGAGGAGCGGGCATCTGCTCGGAGCGCACACCGCTGCTGAACCACTGGCGTGGTCCGCACAAAAACATATACACAGAAGCATATGTAGATAAAAGGTCCTTCAAAGTCACTGGAGCTGAAAGCCTATGGTCAATTACATTGAGATTTGACTTACGACAGTCATATCATTTCCTACATAAAGTCTGAAATGATCCTAATGTCCTATGTTAGTTGCAGAATTTGCTTTCTGAAGAAAAACGACTTTCTGAAAATATGCATGAAGTGAACATTGCTTGACTACAAAATAATGAATGTGAAAATGACATTAAAGACATTCCATCAAATGTTTTTCTCTCACAAGAATGATTCCAGGTTTAGCTAGTATATTCTGACCTGCCAATAATTTGCAGTTTGTTCTAGCCTAGTTGAATAAATAAGCATTGCCTGCTGGGTGGTGTCATATTATTAGCCAGTAGGTAAGCAAACTAAGTGCAACCTCCTGTGTTGTTTTATGCCGTGTCATTTGAAACCAGTAGCACATACTGAACAAATCGCACAGACAGAAGATAGTCAAGGAAACCGGAATGGGAACAAATGTAATACAATTGCATACTTTGACTCGGGAATTCTAACTGAGCTAATGTAACAAAATTATTCAAATAACTGCAACTTCCCAAAATGGTGGCAATATCATTGATGAGTTTATCATCTCTTGACATAACTCATATTAGGAGGAGTTAGGATATGTAAAGAAAAATCCTCATCATTGTGGTAATTCAACCCATGTTGTTATGTATATCTACAAACTCATTAAAGCAAGAACACACTGACAGATGAGCCAGTGTGAAGTATTAGTGATTAAATAGCAGTATGGTAATCCTTTCGAAAATACACCATGGGTCATAAACCTCAAGTACACACTATATAGTGTCCCAAGATGGACAGCTGTAAACAGGAGGTGTTAGCAGGATCTGATGTCTCTGTGCAAGAACCGTAGACAGAAACAGGATGGAAGTATGCGACTTCTTTATTTCACTATATGACATGACCTTTCAGTCAGGTCAAAGTATTATGTCATGGTCAAGGAGTATAATTCTGACATAAAGGCGTTAGACTTTACAGTTGGTGCAGTACGTATAGCATGTAATGGATTTTTGCCCACATGGACAACTCCGAGGCTATTTAAAACATTATGTTCTTATCAAATCGGCAAACATTTACTGTTCTCTCAAACGCTATATCAGATACAAATATATTATATAAATATATTATTATTAATAAATATATTATTAATAGTATTAATAAATAAGTAATTAAGTACTTTTATTCACTGCCAAGGAATGTATGTTATCGTTCTTTTGTCAGCAAAATAAGATTAAGGAAGAACTACAATTTGGATTATCATAATACTTAACCAATTAAATTATGGAGCAGATCAAAATCATAGGGCATGTTCCGTTAACATTGCCAGATTTTTGCTGCATTCATGTGTCATTAGAATTAAATTGGTTTCTGAATGGGAAACTTGTCATGTGAACAAGTCAGAACAACAACCCGGAAACAGATTTCAACAAGTTGTTTAAACGTTCTATTTTCTGTCCATAGAGCCATCTCGAAAATGGGACCATCAGAGGAGCATGTGAATGCACCATTGGCCTTGGCATAGGTCTCATGTAGTAGATTTATGCGTTTATTTGTCTTGGTCTGTCCCTGTAAATATGCTTCTGTGGTTTGACTTTCTATGGGCAGTACTGCAAAGTGATGAGGGGATGACAGATGTCATTTAACTTTGGTTCTTTAAAATGTGCTTGTTGGTGGGTAAAATGCTAATACCTGACGGTGGACAGGTTAACTTTGGTAATACTATATAAAAAGGTATAAATACATAAGATCTCTATTGTGTTTTTGAAGTTTTCATCATTATTACAATTCTGCGTTCACATAAGAGTTTATATAGATAATGGTGGCAATTTGTCAATCAGTCCAGCATTACTGTCATCGAACAAGACAGTCAATGATATCAGTGAGTGTCTCCACAGAGACAGAGGGAAGTATTCAACAGCTAAGCCCCCCAAAGACAGGACACAAATGAACCACACACACACACACACACTAGTGGCGGACACATACGAAAGAGCCCCCCAGACAGGAGACAAATTAACCACTTCCCACAGAGCAATTCACAAGGGAGCAGGGGACAGTAAATGGCAAATGATCAATATCGCTTTTTCAGGAGCGCCCACACAATATTAGCCCCACACGTAGATACATTTAACACAAATACATGAGCAAAACATACACTAACGTGTGCAGGTATGTCAATTTTGTTTAAACACAAGCTTTTAGGACCACATGAGGAGAGTTTGATTGTGGTTTTCCTCTGTGACGGAGGAAGTCTTTATGGTTGTGATGCTCTTGTCCCTGTTAGACAAGTGGCTTTCTTCCCCCAGCTCTTTTTTTTTTTGTACTCCTCTTTAACTCTGAAGCTACAATGACAGGAGACAAACTGGCCATTTCCCCCAGAGCAACTCACCGGGGACTGCAGAAAATGAACTGCCCCAGATCAATACTATACTCTCTCTCTCACAGTCGCTCTGCTCTCCCACACAGATACACAGCAATGGCCCCACATTGCTGTGTATCTGTGAAAAAGACAATTTTAGGTTTGAATCAGAATTTCAGTATTAAATGCTTACATGCATTAAGTTATTATACTTATGTAAACACTTGTTCTTTTATACTTATTCTAACCCTAGTATTTAAAGTGAGAATCCTGGACGCTGATAAAGATGCAGGTATAGCACGTAACACCATTCTAGTATGAATACATTCATAACACAGCCTGGTTATCTGTCATTTTAAGTTTAAGGTCAACCTGCTTTAAACGCTGCAACTCAACATCACTGCTTCCATGAATAAACCAATTTACCTGGAGCAACATGGCCACATATAAAAAACAACCACACGGAGGGATATAAAGACACTGCAACTCAATCGTGTAGATCACAGCAATACTCCAAATTACTTGGTAATACTTTGAAATACAACTTTGTCCATGTATAATATTTTGTATTTAACCTGCCGTAAATGTGCATTTTTTTGTTGCCTTCACTTTTTTCTTTCCTTAGGTCTTCCGGGTGAGTAGACAAATTCTTCTTCTGGGTTTAACAACTGTGATTGCTTTAAAGTCAATACTGCTCCACCAATTGAAAATCTGCTCAAAGATTGTAGGTCAAGCTTTTGAGAGATTATTCAACCTATGATAACATAGTATGGCTGGCCAACAACATCATCTCTGACCCCAACCATGTCTTGAACAGTGAATATGAATTGTTACCATCCCATCGAGATACAGGGTCCCATGATTTAATAAGGTTAGACTGAAGCACTGTGCGCCAGTTCAAAGTGTTTGCTTTTATTGTAAGTTTGTAATAGTTTTTTTCTTACCTCCTATATATATATATTATGATTGCTTTTTATATGTTTTCCTTAATCTTTTGTCAGTGACAAAGTAAAAAACCTCAAAATATCGGTAACTGAAACCGAACCAACAGAATGGGGGAATGCATCACTTTAAACCGCTGAGAACAATTCTGTATTTCCATTGCCTTAAAAATAGCGTTGCTCCTACGTCATCACCCTCAACTTCCTTAAATGCCTTACAGATTTCTGAAAGTTGACAAGGTTGCCAATGATTATATTTGACACGAAAGCACATCTCTGGAAACATGTGTATGCATAGAGGAAGTAAACCTCTGAATTCTGTGTTAATGTGAGGTTGTGAACCTGGACAGGAGTTCACCAGTTGCTCAGGTTGCTGAGCCAGCACTACACATGTGCAGAGCCCCCTCTGCAGCTCACTGTCAGAAATGCAGAAGCAGGTTCTGCTGGCGCCCATGCATGTGTGCCCAAGTAGGCAGGTGTGCGTTCAAGTATCCGTGTGTGAGTCCAAAATCTGGCTATCACCCTGATCTAACAGGTGAGTATAAATAGTACTGCCTCCTGATTCTTGGTATTCTTGCCAAGTCTCTGCTGGAAGCCGTGATGGAATCAAAACCATCTCTGAGCTCAGAGCCGAGGCCTCCCGCAGAGTGCTGTCGCCCAATGTGGGATCACCGTCAGACACTTTTCACTGCCAGCACACTCTTACCACTAATAACCAACCATGAGCCAGGCTTTAAATTACCAACAGCCCAACTAATTATCAAAACATCTTGGAATGAATATAGTTACAAGTATTAGTATCAAAAAAGAAAATGAAACGCCAACGGTTGGTAAGGTTTTAGTTTCTAAATTGTGAAAATATGATTTTCTCTCCTAATGTATCCATCAATCACGTGTGACCGCTCATTTCTAGAGGGTCGCAGGAGGGCTGGAGCCAATCAGCTCCTGTAGAGATTATAAACGCCACACAAAAAGCCTGAAAGTGCTTTTCTCCAATTATATAATTTCCAATTCAATATCTCTGGGTTGTGGACAGCTAGACGCAACAAGGCAAGTTATTTGTAGATGTCTCCTTCGGATACTAGAAAACATTTTTTTCCCCATTACAAAATTGTTGATCACACGCCTTAGAGCACACCTAAAGGTCAATAAAAGCATGAAAGAGGCAAAAATCTAAAAAATCCTGTGCTGAAGGGAAATGATCAGGGTTTCAAACAGTCCATTTGATCAGAATGCAGGGTCAAAGTGTTGAGCGTCAATTACAAGACCAAAGATGATTAACAAATCCTACTTCTTTACTTTGGCCTGTTGTGCCAAGTATTAATATCCCCACTAGAGCCCATAGTCAGAGCTCTCCACCTTTCGATGCTAACCCCCCATTGCCCTCCATGCCAACCCCACTGGCAGAACGGCTGCTTAAAAAGGACCAGCGCTGGTGTTGCCATACCAAATCGGTCACACCTCTGCCACCGCAAATGCCAGCGGCGCTAATGCCAACTCTCTGACAGCCACGACGAAGCCACGTTGCTGCTGTAAATCATACGAGGAAGTGAGCCACTTGCTGCAATCGCAGTACGTGTGACGGACACAGTTAAACACAAACACACTTCCTCCCAAACACAGTCGAAGACTCAATTACTCTGCTTCTGTTCAGAGCAGATCCCACTAATTAAAGAGGTTAAGCATTAATTATTCAACCAAAGAGAGAGAGAGACCCTTGACGAGGGGAGGGGGGTGAGGGAGAGGGTACTGGAGGAGCATGGGAAGGGTGATGGAGGGGGGATGCGGCGCTCTTCTCGGGCTATAAAACAATCCACACCCAGCGCGGCTAATCAATACCGGCCTGCTGGAATTAGCAGTTATCTTAAAGTGTTTTAACGAGAGCGTGCTGACTGACAAACACAAACAAGCATTCATTATTAAATACCAAAACTGGGAGGGACACATGAAAACACTGAGGGTATAAGAGGAGGGGCAGTTAGCGACAGAGATTAACAGGTGAATTAAATGGAAAGAAAAGGTAAAATAAATGCATACAAATTGGATCTTTTCCTAGTTTTTGGCCATCATTTGGAGGTTAATCTGAGTTTAAAGAGTTTCTGTACAAGAATTCAGTGTATCTTCATTATACACATCACTATACATTTAGAGGTAAATCTTAAAGTGGACCTATCATGCTATATTTGAATAATATAGTGTAGGACCATACCTATACAAGGCATATTCATACTTTTTTTTCTTCAAAATACCAAACAGATCATGCATTTTAGCCATGCCTGATTTTGCTCAATTTGCACTTTTTTATCCCTGTTTTAGCAAGGGCAGATTCTGTGAGAACAGCACCATCTACAGGCCTGGCATATGTACTACAGCGTCTCCAGCGCTTTCCAACGGCAATGGCCGTGGCTGTCTCCTCCTGATTGGTGGAGTTGGCCCAATAGCCGTAGCGCCACCGTCCTGACGTCAGGACAGTGTTCAAATCTGGATCAGTTTTTATCAGATCCGTTGCAGCCCCTTTTTTAGAGATTTGGGTATGGAGGAAAATAGAGAGGGTTGTGTTTTCTGACACTTGGTGAGTTCCCTGGAACACCGGGGACACATATTCATGTATAAAAGACGTACAAAAGTGCATTTTGCATGATAGGTCCCCTTTAAATAAACAAACGCATAAGAAACATTTGATATTAAACTTTAGTAAGTAAACTTGGTCAAAGTCAGTCTGCAAAACTGTGAACAAACAGTTTGGGTGATCATTTGTCTGTTGATTCAATCTCTGTTTTTTTTCATATTAAAATTGGTTAACCTTGGAATGCGTTTAAACCATTATGGAACAAATGTGTTCCATAATGGTTTTCTGGCACAAGCAACGCTCGTCCAATTGCTTTTGCCAGAAAGGAAGAATAGCCTTCTTAGAGGTTTTTACAGATGCAAATCTAATTGTTTTGATAAGGTCCTTTTTACCAAATGAATAAATATATGAGCATTTAAAAAGGCATATGAGCCATGCAATAAGACTCTGTAGGAGTTTAACTTAATATGATTTCACAATTTAACAAATACATTCATTTCAATGTCCACTGCATTATGTTTAAAATCTATAGTTGTGCTTCTTCCAATAAAAAAACGATTAACATCTTGCCGGCTACAAACTAAAAATAAGACCCAAGTTTTAATAAACTGGAATCAAACTTCAAAAACACTTTATTTTGAAGGAGAAATATCCTTTAGTAATATTTTAATTATCCTTCTGAAGTGGAGAGTGGCTGACAGGTCCAATCTATCATTCAGTTTACACCTGTCTGTCATGTCTCCGCTGAAGAATCTGCTCCACATTTGTTCCCATCACCAACAACATTATTCCTAATGGTTAAATCTGGGCAACACCTGTAGAGAAGTCGTGGTGGGATTAAGAAGCCTACCCTCTGTCTGCAAGCAGGGAGGTCAGGGACAGAAGGGAAAGTCTGGGCATTGCGAGCTCAGAGGTATGCATGCCAATCATGGCTGGAGGCACAAAGTCAAATACCCATGGGGGACTGGGAGAGTGGACAAAACTGAACTTCCCCCATGGGAGGGACAAAGATGCAAAGGGGGGATAAAGGAAAGGAGGGACAAGGAGTACTTGGGAATGTTGGGGGGAGATAGTAAGGAGTCACTAAATAACTCAACAAGACCGGAATAGACTTTTGGGGGTTCGGGTATCCAGGCCGGTATGATTGAAATGGAAAGTTGGAATGGCTGGAAGAAAAAAAAAATGAAAAAAAAACAAACGTCAAGAAGATAAGGGATCATGTTACTCCTTCGCATGGGGCTCAGACCCTGGCTCTCAAGTTAGGATGGAGAGCCAGGTGGAGCCTTTTTTGGGGGGCATTAGATTGAAAGTGAAATAGAAAGATGGAAGTATAAAAGATAAGAGCTTATGGTCGTAAAAGCTGAGTACGGAGCTAGAAGGGATGATCCAGTTCACATGACCATACAGAATTCACTAGCATTACAGGAATATGGGTCTTGGCCCCTACTTGGCTCCACCGGCACACTGAGACTTGCAGCCAAGACATTAATTAGGGGAATACGTTTATTCCCTGTGGACAGGGAGGAGGTAAAGAAATAGAGTGATGGTGCTGGTGAGCAATCACACAATGTGAGTGACTGCAGATAGAAGACCAGAAAGAGGAATAGCATTGAGAACTGCTTGTGTAGTGTCGGAGTGTGTGTGGCCAGTGTGAGCTCTGCAGTGCTGGCACAACAACATATATCTAATGCCTGGACATCCCTGACCCCTTTAAACAACGGTCCAAATATTTGGTCTACGACATAAGATGATCACACTTGAGGCAATTTTGGCAGAGAAAGCATAGTTAAGTGATGGATCCATATAATTGTGCAAGTGTTACAGATTGTCTAGAATTTAATTTATAGCTATTATTATTTACTATTATCATCGTAGGCTTAAAGTTTTGAAGCATTTGCATTTTGCATACACGCAAAAGGGATATTTATCAGCGTGACATGTTTGGCAAAAGTTGAGAAAACTCCTTACATTACTAAAAATGTTTTCTGTTCAACAATTAAATCCTTTACGCGCGGGGAATTTGTTTTCTTCAATCCTAAAACAGCCGTTTTCCTCATAATACTTTCAAACGGAGCACGAATATAATTGGGGAAGGGGGATTATTTTTCGTTTGGAATGAGGTACATTCTTCTGAGCTTTTCAACTGCAAATAACGGCATCTATACCAATGACATTCTGCGGACATTTTCAAACCATAGACTGTGGTATAGACGAGGGATATGAAACCACAACACAAAGGCTCCACTGTCCACACCAAGACACCCACAGTGTTACTCCTTTTTTGCTGTAAGCAAGACAAATGCTTTTCCAGGGTATTCTGTGGGTGTGGATTGATAAGCGGGAAAATCAAGAAAACAAACAATTGTTCAGAAAAATCTCATGTGAAACAACCAAGACTGCAAGAAAGCTTGTGTTTATGTAGGAACTAATAGCACCAATTAAATGTAGTTTCTTACATGGCCTTTAACATACCAGTCTAAAGTTGACTAGAGTACAAGTCAATATAAAAGGTTTTTTTTCTAAACTCAAAATGAAACCCCCTACCAAAAAGGGAAAACGAGGAGGGTTCTTTGAATACTGTTTGAGATTAATCCATTTAAACTCTGGCTCTGTAAAGCCTTTACAGGAAGTCCCTAAGTGAACCCCTTAAAAAGAAGATTGCATTACGTGATTAAACAGAAGAATTTATAAACCTCCTAGAAATGCTCAACACAACTCCTAGATCATAAAGCATCCTTCGTGTCAACAGCCGTGCCCAGAGCCCAGATAACCCTGCCCAGGCCTTAATGACCAACGACCAGTGACCAATACCACCACCCCCTGCCCCTGTCTCTACCATGTGTACATGTCCGCATGTGTGTGTGTGTGGGACATAATTAACATGCCGAGCGCTCTTCAGGCTCTGTGCTCGTCTTCCCACGTAAACGGCAAAACCCCCAATGATTATTATGGTATCACGTCAGTGTGTGCAGACATATGGAGGAGAGCTGGGGGGGGGGGGGGGTGGATATAGGGTTACTGTCATTGGGACGGGGTTACAGCAGGCTGAGGGGCTAGGCAATGATACCAGCATGTTCTCCAGCTGACAAAAGGTGAAGATTTATGGAGCTTCTAATGGCCTTTTTCACTTTCCCCTCCCTGTTACAAGAACACACATGCTTTATGTAAGGCAAGAAGCAACACAGGGCTGTACAAATATTATTATAGAAAAAGGTTTACGCTATGTTATTGTAAATAAATGTTACTTTATGTTTATATATAAATATATTTATTTTATTTCAATTAATCTAATTTAAAAAAATGATTGTCCAATTTTGTTATTTAAAGGGGACCTATTATGCAAAATGCACTCTTTAATGTATTTTATACTTAAATATGTCCCCGCCCCGGTGTGTCGGGGAACCCACACAGCGTCAGAAAATAAAACCCTTTCTCCTTTCCTCCGTACCCAAATCTTTTAAAAACGGGGGTACAATGAGTGGATACAGATTTGCTGCCGATATGACGTAATATCGGTGGCGGACCCACAGAAAGTTGCCATCAGAAACAATGCCTGACGTGTTTTGGACGTAATCTCGTCTTTGTTTACATTAGCAAGCCTCGCTAACACTCAGAGCTAACCTGTACTGTAGAGCACATGTGTTTAAAAAGCAGGAAATAAAACAAGGAACTCACCTTGTGATAAACCTGCAAGAGAAAAAGCATTTGAGCTCCATACTGTTTCAGAAATAAAAAAAACTTCACAGACATGTTTTGTATAGGTATGGCCCTACAATATATTTTTCCAATATAGGTCCACTTTAACTTTTATTTTATTCTTAATTTGGGCAACCATCACGAAAACCAAAAAAATAATAATACTGAGGTGAGATTTTGCATCATGGCTATTGGGTTTGGTTTTCTTTCCACAGTGGGGAATATTCATAATTTTTATCAAAACTTGAACAGAATAAATAACACTTTTGGGGAATTGGCATGCACCTTCTTAAATACTGAAAAGATTGATTATCATCAGGATTCATATCCCTAAGTTAAAGATGACAACGCCCCCCACAAGCCATTTACCAATAAATGACACACTGCCTGCCATGTGTTCTCAAATAATTAGTAAGGCTGTTAGGGTTTCTGATTTATTTAGACAGGCTGGCACATTGACCACTCCTCTGGATACCAAGACAACATTTACCTCCTTAACTGGGAAGGAGTCACAGTAATCGCAGGCTAAAGTTTCGGGACTCAATAGTATTGATGACACATTTCAACACATGCCGCTCAGACCCCCTCCTCAAAAATGCGTGGGATAAAAAAATGGCCCGCACGATGCCAAACACCACTCTGAGCTAATCTTAGAGATCCATCAAAACAACACTACAGACTGCTGGAACATAAGGCTGGGATTGGATTAATTAATTAATCCATTGTGATTATAGCCGTACACTTGAGGAGGTTTTACTTTTTAAATGGCTGACATTTTGATATCGATTGAGTAAAATAATCATGTTCCTTCAAAAAAGTGATGGGACGGATTCAACCCAAAAGCAGTTGACGTTGCTCCTTTAAAATCAGATAATTTTTCTTTCAAAGATAAAAATGTTTATCTGCCGATTTATTCATATTTACATTTTGCTAAATTTGGGTTCAAATATTCCTAAATTAAATGATTATTGCAACCTAGCCTGGATTTAGTATAACCTTTTGTAGCAATTTGAAACTTTGAGTTCACTACTCCCCGGTGTCCTCGAGGCCACGCGAGGTCCATCTGCATGTTCATCTCCAACGAGTCAGAAATTAATTATGGCCAGTTGACAGTTTGATGAGAGTACTTGGAATGAGGAGGGGTCTTACAACACGGATGGGTAGGAGTAACTCATGTGGACGTACTGTAGGTACAGGGGTCTGGTCACAGCCCTGCACGGCTCCCAGGGTCCACAGAGGTTAATCAAAATGCCAAATGTTACCGTGCACCGCGGCAGAGAGCTATACTGGGCCGGTCCTGCACAAGACACCACCTAACGGGAGAAACTAAATCATTCACGTAACCAAATAGGCACACTGTTAATAGCAGGCACTAGGGCTGTGCGATTATGGCAAAAATCATAATCACGATTATTTTGGTCAATAATTGATATCACGATTATTAAATACGATTATTCATCGACTTTGAAAACATCCATTTATTGAACTTTAAAACAAATACAAATAATAATTTGAACAGTATCTGTTTAACTGTTGATTACCCTGAACGTATAATTCAACTGAAAAACTTTAAATAAATAATATCAAAATAATAAATACCAATAAACAAATATTTTGGAGCGCACTCCAACAAGCTACTAATCATATATAAATATGATAAATACAAATAAATTAGACCAAAATAAATTAGATCAAATATGTTGCAGTGCACTGTCACAACCTAGCAAAGCAAAATAATTGTTTTATTCGATTATGTTGTTTTCGTAATTGTGGCAGGCCAAAATCGTAATTGCGATTAAAATACGATTAATTGCACAGCCCTAGCAGGCACAACGATACATGCGTGTAAAGGCAAGCTACTTTTCCTCCTAAATGTTCCTCTGCCTAAATCATTATGGTAAATGCAACAACTCTGGATGTGCCATTCATTGCATGTGTGTGGGCGCACGTGTCACAGACAAATGGTGACAGATTTAAAGAGAAAGGAAGAAAAGGAACTCAGACAGAAGAAGACAGAGGTCCACCTGTTTGACACAGAGAGCCTGAGAAAGTGCCCAGGAATGAGCAGAATGCCAGTGTGTATGTGTGTGTGCATGCATTGGGTTAAGGTCCACTTGGTGAAAGAGTGTGTGTGTGGGTGTGTGTATTAGGTTAAGGTCCACACGATGCAAATGTGTGTGTGTTGCCCAACTGATAATACTATGGTGGCACTGGAGAATGGTATTCAGAGAACGGTATGTGGAAAAGCAGCTGATGGGAGAAGCACACTCACACACACACACACTGACAAACAAACCAATAAAAGTCATTTGACCAATAAAAAGTTCAGAGAATATCAGAATACACATACATTAGATATAGAGTGACGTATACACATAGCAACACCCATGTTGTGCTGTGTATCCAAAACAAACAAACAAACAGTGGGTTAACGTTGTCTATAAGCTGCCTCTGCATGCGTGTGTGTGTCAGTGAGAAGGGAGCAGCGGACAAGTGTCTGCGGTGTCAAGGAAAAGTGGGAGAAACTGGAGCAAGTGTGAACCAGAGAGTGATGCAAAGAAACTAACAAAAATAAACACACGTATGTCGTGCCAAGACACAAATTGAGAGACGGGTAGGATTACGGTCCAAAGACAAACTGTTGGCTGTGTGATTCTTTGCTTTATATGAACTGAAGCATACATAATATCAACATTTGAATGTCTTTAACATTTGAAATTACTTTGTTAACTGTTCATTAAAAGGATTTTACATCCAAAATTCCTAAAAGTGAAAGGTTGGGATAAACCATTACTTTCCTATATGTTTAATAATGCACTGCTTCAGTAGTGTCTACCTAGGGTCAAGGGTCAGTCTTTAATGACAATTTAATTTAAAAGGCCCTATTGTGCTTTTAAGGGGTTTCCTTTCCTGTAGTGCGTTTTATCGTTTTTTTGTGCATGTACATGGTCTGCAAAGGCTAAACGTTTATAATTATTTTTGAAATGTTTAAGTGCATTAATGCTGGGAAATACCGAAGTGGCATGGAAGAACAATAACCTGCACAACAACTATAACAACTGGATGCAGGCGTTTAGATTTTGCTGGTGTGTTGCTCTTCAGTATAACACATCACTGCTCTGTCTTTTCTTTAGAGAAAACACATTTTCTTATAAAAAAAGGTTTTAGGTTTTAAAGCAGGCAAACCCACATTTTCTTTAAGTGTAACTTATTTATGGTTTACTAAAATCGGAGTGAGAAACATTCTGCCCCCATCAAATGGTTTATGATGTCCCTTAATTATCATACAGCTGCTTGTTTGTTTCATGTGTGTTTGCATGTCTGTCCATACAGTAGTGTGCTGCACATACATGTCACTGGAGAAAGTGGGAGATGTCGAGAGGGCAGGACCCTGATGCAAAGCAGCACGTATGATTTATGGGGAAATAAATGGGGTCACTGTAGGCACGGTAACGGGATCCCCGAAGGAGGGGGGGGGGGGGGGGGGGGGGGAGGGGGGGATTCTTTTGTGGTTGTAATGGTTCCACGGTATCTGGGGGTGGGGGGGCAGCATGTTGGTAAGCTGATGCGGAGAGCAAAGGTGGCATCACTGCCACTGTAAAAGTGTGTGTGTGTGTGTGTGTGTTTACAGCTGAGCAGTACAACTCGAATAGCCAATGGATGAATCCGCTTCTAAATACTAACTCAGTAACAAGATAGAGTCATGCTACAGTTAAGACTGCACTATAAGAACAAAAGTAGTCTGCATTGGTACCTGAAGACAAACGATACATAACAGGACCTGATTTAGTGATAAATCTATGAGTTTCAAGATGTGAGACACTATTTTACACAAAAAATGATTTCTCCCTCAGTCTTGATAGTCACAATATAAAAAGTCAAATATTCCCTCCATTCAAATTGTTTTACTCACGTTTATGTCCCTTAAAATGTCTGTATCTGTGAACAGTTTTTCACTAGGTGTTTAACATTCCTCTACTGACGGGGCGAGTTACATTCAGTCAGAATAGCAAATTGCTGTCATACAAATGCCGACCCTTATCTTCGCAAAAGCAGTCTTTGAAACAAGACTGGCAAGCAACCGAAACCCTCCAGCAAAGAGAGGCCTTACAGAGCATGGATGTATAAAGAGAACTGGATTCAGCGTGTGAGTCGGGCCTGTTTATTCCTAAGAAAGTTGCTCAGTGGTGCAGGATAGCAGAAAGGGCCTGAATTTAGGAACAACAAGTATGGAGACTTAGGTTCATAAAACAAGCGCTCTTAAGCACCGCCTCCAATTCACTCCGATACGGCCAGTATCAGCTCAGTCAAATAAATGGTTAGGGAAAATAACTATACATTTGTCTTTTAGCTAATTTTACAACTTTTAGAACTGATCTTTATACAGGCTGCTCAAGTGGGTAGTTGATTTACCTCAAAAGAAATTATCCACTGATTTACTTTCCCATTGTAAATCAATGGGAGTCCATACTGACACAGAATATGTAGTACTCCTGTTCGACTAATACAAAAATTGGCTTCAACTTCCGGCGGGTTTGTGCATGTGAACTTGACCCTGAACTCTCTTTCCACTCTACCTACGAATGACAATAGATATTTTTGTACATTTCAGAACCATTGCCATTTTTTCAGGCAAAGCCAGTTACAAGACTACAAGGCGACGTAAAAATAAAAGAATAGTCTACCAGATTGAAACTAATGGAAACCAAAATACAGTGTTATAATATGTATATTTACAATATACAATACCATATACCTCTATCTATATGCAAAGTCTATTGACTCATATTTTTCAAATAATTGCATATCTGCCGAAAGCTGTCACTAATCCCTATTGAAACTGCAAATTGGTTAATCAATTAACAACAAAAGAAATTGGCAAGGATACAAATAAATAGGTAACAAATAAAAACATTTTACTCAAACACATACCTATAAATAGTAAAACCAGAGAAGCTGATAATGCTGTATTGGTGTCTTAATATTTTCAAGAGCTGTACATACATGTTGCACTGTTGGTAAAAAAAACCTAAAAAGACAACCGGAAACAGGAACATTTTAGCCGACATTTTCAAATAACAATATTGTTATTTTGCAGCCAGGGGTTATAACTTGACGAACTGTAACATTTGAATACCTTGTTAAAAAAGATATATATCAATCGTGTGATGATTTTGCTACATTAGCTGTTTCGATTTTATTTTATTCAGATGAACTCTTTTGACATTAAACTTCAGACCTGGAAATAAGATTATGAAGAAAACGGCTGCAGTGTGCAAAGTGATATGCAGTAGTGGGCTTAAAAAGTCACAAGGCATATTAGCAGAACGGTGAAGACAGCTACAGAGAGGAAAAAGACTGAGTGAGACTGCGTGAGAGATGGTGAGGGAGGAAAGAAAAACCAGAGTGAGATAGAGACCTAAAACGCTCCCGAAGCCTGTCACATGGGGCCCGAAGTCGCACGGCTCAGCACTTCCTCTTGTAGGTCCGTCCGCTCCTGACATTTATCTGCTTTATTAGATTATCTGGGCTACATGGCTCATGCTGGCACACGCACATGCAGATACATACATTCACGCGCACCTCTCGATTCATTACAGCGCTAACTGCTTACTTTAGGTTTATGCCCTCTTTAAATTAAACCACAGATAACCACGGGAAAACAGAAGGGAGGAGAGGCTAAAGCTGGCCATTGAGGAGGAAATTAAGAAACATTGTTTGGGAGTGTATTATCATGCATGTGTGAGTGGTCATAAGGTTGCTTTTTAACGGGCTCATCTATAGGGACTCTGCTTCCCATCATTAGTAATTCAATTTGCGCTTTATTAGCAGCTCTTATCGGAGGCACAGACGGGGCAGCTTTCCTCACTCCATCTTCCTCTGCACTCCACCTTTTCTCCTCTTGATTCGGAATCCCCTTCTTTAATTAGAGACCCATGTGTTCCTGCTGTAAGCCGTTCAGGGTGTCCACATGACACGGAGAAATGATGGAGAGGAAAGGAAGGGGGGGGAAAGGACGTGCAAAAAAGTTACAGAATCAGAAAAGGAAAGGCAGAGTGATAGACACAGAGCCATGGGGACGAATAAAGCCTAATGTTAATAGTGATGGCTTTTTCTAATGTCTTCTGACTTCATTGAGTATGGGAGATTACACCAAGATGGGCATGAGGCGTGTAGGGTACACGCAGAATGACCGGAGGGTTGGAGGGGCAAGAGGAGGGGGAGGGAGGAGGGGAGAGAGACGGAGAAGGGAGGGAGGGCTGTAAAAACAATGATTGCTTTCCATCAGGTTAGGCCTATATTCTACAGTTCGTTAAAACAATCCAATTTGCAAAAGGATAATTATGCATTAGCTCCTTTTTATCTACTGGAGGGAGAGCGGTGCCAGGGCTTGATAGCGGTGGCGCTGCCTGCCTCCACCTCTGCAAATTACCCGCTATCGGCACTTGTTCGCCATCACGGCTGAATTGGGCAATCAATTAAACCCCCCCCCCCCCCCCCCCCCCTTCACCTCCTCCTCCTTTTAGAGAGTGCCTGTGAGCCTCTCTAGTGACAGCCAGATACACAAAGCCCAGACAAGGAGGAATCCTCGGATGTGAGCTGTTGCCCTCTACTGGAGACAGCTGGAATAATGGCTGGAGGGCCAATTAGTTGTCTCTCAATTCTATAAGACATAGCTTATAATCATGTGTTGAGTATGTGGTGTGTTCACAGTGGAAAAAGAATAAATCGGTAAATACTAGACTCCACTGTTTTGCTCTTTTGATAACGCTGCACAATTTGCATATATTAGACTCACCCTATCTCATTGCATTACATTTTAAAGTAAATAAGAAAACTGCAACTACTTTGCATGCCTGTATTAATGTTATTTTTTTGCATTATTAAATTGTTTATAGATTTTATTTTATTTTAAACTCCTTTGCAATGTTTTGATAACCTGCTACTGCAACAAAATGTGTTTCCAAATTGGGATTTATCCGTTCATCCATTCTTCCATCCATCCATGAATATTTTTTAAAACATATTTATATCAGCCTTAAAATCTTAGGAAAATCTTTCCGGTGAAATACAGGTTTTTTTGGAAACTAACTGCAAAAACAATGTATAAGCATTTAGGGAAATACAGAATACGTTCTACAAGTATGCAGTATTCTGAGAACACTGGGGCACAACACAAGAACTGAAGCAAGACATGTTGCCAAAGTATTCCCTTTGGCAACAAGTAGTCACTAAAAAGCAATATATTAAGACACAAAGAACCAACAAATAAATCTAACAGACAATGTCCTACTTTGTTCAATTGAGTGGAAGTAAAGCCACTAGAACAAAGAAAAAAGAATAGTTCCAAAGACTGAAGCAAAGAGCGTTCTGATGATACAACCCCTGACTGTCGGTTTGAAATATTTTATGCCAACTTTGATACATAAGAAAAACCTAAAGACGTGGCAATGCTCTGATAAAAGGGATGCAGCACAGACATTTATTGTAAATGTAATAGAATATAGAGGAAGTCGTGCATGATCCTATAATATGGAAGATTAAATAAAGACCCATCTGCCAAATGTGCCCTTATGTGTGAAGGTGCCAAAGCCGAGCAGTCTGTGTTAGTTCCATTTATTTATTTTACCTAAAATACATGTAAACATATACTTTTTTAAATAACAGAACAGTTTACCAAACCCAACCTATTTGGGAGAGTGCTGTAATAAAAAAGGTATCTCTTTTATTTTTACTTTTGCCCCATTTGTTCTGGGAAATCTAGTATCATGGGAGGTGTGAATCATTACAATGATGTTAATAGCAGCATTAGACGTAGCACTAAGATAGAACAGGCCTGCAAAATAACCATTACCAGTGAAACTAAAAATAATATTATCAAATCCTAAAACTAATAATTATCTCAATAATCACTCATTTGGTCCTAATGTCAGGAGTTTTGAAGTGGTTGATGGACAGTTGGTGAGTTAGTGGCTAAAACAAGTTGCAATAGCACCACCAACTGGCCATCCAGTGTAACTCTAAACTAAAGAGTGGGTGGGAAATCAACATTATATACAAAGTTATGTTGCTGTGGGTCTTACTGTATGGTTGCTGCGATCCCCATGCTTGTGAGTGAGGGAGAAAAGAAGGAATATTTTAAAAAAGAATAAAAAAAATAACAATAGGCGCTTTCACACCGGAGTACTTTTCCCAGTATAGTTCCGATAGTTCTTGAAATGTTGCGTTCACACCAAAATAATCCGGAACTAGAATTTAGTTCATGAGAACCTTTTCACCCCTTTTCAGTCCCTGCTAGAGAGCAGGGACTTCCGAGCGATTTACTCGGAAGCAGCTTCTACTGAAGCCAGTCCCCAACTCCGGGGACTGGCTTCAGTAGAAGCTGCTGGGAGTCCCAGCAGCTTCTACTGAAGCCAGTCCCCAACTGCGGGGACTTCCGGCCGGGGACTTCGGGTGGCAGTATACGCCGTGAAGTTGTTTGCGGCCTGCCAGTAAACCCAAAGCAGAAGAAGACGAAGTGACGTCAGCGGCTTCATTTGCCTAATCCTCCCTCAGGGAACTTATTCCGGTGTGAACGCGATCTGCTCTTTGACTTTAGTTCATCAGAACTGAAGAGTTCTGATGAACTAAGTACTGGGAACTAAGTACGGCAAAGTACTTGGTGTGAAAGTGCCTAATATGGTTCTTACATTTCTATCAAATATTGCACACTATTGTAACCTCAAACTATGTAATGTGATTTGCAATATAGGAACATATGGTTGGCAACTCATAACAGGGAAAACTGTCCATTAAAAAACAACCTAATGAAATGAGCAGAACTAAGTCTATACTATCACTATCAACACACTTGTGTCAATACTGTTAACATTGCACATTCCTATATACTGCACGAGTTATTTGTCATAACGTTCTTATTGTATTTGTTTATTTAATTTCATTGTAAACATTTCTTCTTATTCTTTACATTTTTTATAGTATTTTTTGATGGTTATCTTTCATAGTTGTATATTTGCTACATTTTAGCAATTTTTTTTACCACCTTATTACTTTTAATGTGTTTTTGCGTGGACCATTACAAACAAAAGCAAATTCCTTGTATTTTATTTATTTTCTATGCTTATTAGCTTTTATCCGTGCTTGCTTTTGCAGTTGTTGTGTTTTAAAGGATTTGGATGAATGTGCTTTTAATGGTGCATCTGCTTTAATATGTGCTGTGTGTTTTTGTGTGCACTGACTGCTTACGTGCTGTTATTGTGCTTATGTGCTCCTTTATACTTTGTTTTAATACCATCAACCTGCAAGCTAAATCTGGCACATTACATTAAAGGTGGGGTAGGTAAGTTTGAGAAACCGGCTGGAGATCGCTAGAATTTGAAAATACACAACCGGAGAAAATCTGCCACTTCCTTACAGAGCCCCTCCTCCAACACACACGAACGCGCACATGACCAATGAGGGCACGAGATAAGTTTGTGCACAGATGGAAGGCTGACAGGCAGGTAGGCCATCCAGTCATTTTAGCCGGGCTGGCTAAAATGATTGGTCGTGCTTTTTACAGTACTACGGCTTCCACAGATTACATTTTTTTATGGATCTTTTGTCAAAGCACTTCAGATATTCATTGCTTTCGGGATGTTAAGAGCATTCCATGAAATATAACAACAAGTGTATCTCGAGCCAGTTTCTCAAACTTACCTACCCTACCTTTAAGTTATGTAATCAAGTGTCAATTAATGTGAATTGTCCCGTCTTTATAGGTAAAAAACTATTATATAACAAAAGAAATGTCTAAATATTCCCAATAAACCTGACTGATTCCTACCTGTCCTTGCTGATGTGGGGGAGAGCCGCCTCAACTTGTGCCTACCAAAAGACACCAGCTCCCTGGAGGGCGTCCTCCGTCCTCCTGTGGGACTCCTGGCGTAGCTGTGCGTCCGACCGCGGGGGGAGTGCTTCACCGCTGACGGGCTGCCCCCCTTCTCTGAACCAGCTCCACTGTAGTTACAGGACAGAGGGCAGAGGAGAAACATGTGATCAGTAATACATCAGAAGCTACTTTTATCCAAGTTAAGTTGAATAAAATACAATTAATTAAAGGTCTATTTTTAGGCATATATTATGGGTCTCAGATATATAAAAATATATAAAAAACATGTATGATGTGTTTTGCACAAAATACCAAACAGATCAAGCATTTTAGACATCCCTCATATCCCTCTGTTTCAGCCCTGTTAGAGAACTGCTGATCTGGGTCCTTAGCTTGAACAAAAAAAAAAAGGGGAAGGAGGGGGAGCAAATGCCTGCTAAGAATTCTACGTGATACTCAGCTAAATGCTGCCGTGATTAAATGCCATATCATGTTCCAAACCACATCAAGGATTATTTCTGAAACAGTATGGAGCTCAAATGCTTTTTCTCTTGCGGGTTTACCACAAGGTGAGTTCCTTTTTTTATTTCCTGCTCTTTTACACATACTCTCTCCAGTACAGCTTAGCTCTGAGTGTTAGCGATGCTTGATAATACCATATTACTTCCAAAACAGTCGGGCATTGTTTCTGATAGCGACGTTTCTGATAGTGCCGTGAGTCATCGTGAGCATTTACGATATTAAGTCATATCGGACCTATCGAATCTGGATCAGCTCCGTTGTTCCCCCGTTTTTAGAGATTTGGGTACAGAGGAAACGAGAGAGGGCTTTGTTTTCTGACACTTTGTGAGTTCCCTGACACACCGGGGACACATATTTATATATAAAAAGACATCAAAAAGTGCATTTTGCATGATAGGTCCCCTTTAAAGTATATGCCATACTTTACTACCTCCATCTGGCAAAAGACTTAGGGTTGCATGATAACTAAATCAAATGTATTGAAAAATGCAATATGGACAAGTGCAATTTTCCAATAGCAGAAACCACAATATGTCTTTAAGGCAATATATCTGTTGATAAACCATTTTGAATTAAGTTTTAAGGAGCTGGGGAGAAATAAAACAAACATATTTGTTTGGTAGAGATTATCTTAAAAAATTAAATCACCCCATGATCATTTTAATATATGTTTCAATGATAATAATTCTAAATGATCCCTCCAATAATGTGAATCAAATCGCAATAGCAATACCAATCTGAATAATTGCAATTAGTTATTTATTCCAAAATGTGCAGCCCTAAAACAGTTATTCTTAAACATTTTATTTTATTTTTCATTCGTCTTGGTGTAGAGCTAAGACACACGTTACTAGAACTTACCTACTAGCAGACCTCCGAATGATTTTCATTCTGCTGCGGAGCTTGAACCCAGCAGGTGAGGAGGAGGGCATCAGGGAGGTGCGTTGGGTTACAGACGGGGAGACAACGAGCCCTCCTTTCACGCCTTTGTTGTTTTTTTCAGACGTCCAGTGGAAGGCAGATCTACGACGGGCTACTGCCGCCACTCCAGTCGCTGCAGCAGAGGAACTCCAGCCTCCAGCCTTCCAGCGATAACGGCTGCTCAGTGAGGAGTTGGGAGAGGAGCCCGCAATTCCCTTTTTGATCTTAGGAGAGGGAGTGGAGGCTGCTCTGGGTTTCTTGGTCGTCTCTCCCTTCTCCACGGCTCTCTGTGCTACAAACATGGATTTTGGCGATAGTGACTTTCGAGGGATTCTAGCCTGGGCTCCAGCCGAGGAGGAGACCCATTTGTACTTGGAAGTCTTTGGGGTTATATTGGCGGAGCTTATCTTTCGAGGTAACTTCTTAGTAGGCGTTTTCTTACTGATTGCCAAAATGGGGGGGCTTGCACCTGCGACCCCAGCTTTTGAAATTGATGGCGGGGCAACAGTCACAGATTTGCCTTTGGGTGACGGAATGGAGCTAGCTTGTTCGGGCTCCACTTCTTTCTCCGTCTGGCTTTTGATCCAAGTGAATTTTGATTTTTCTGTAAAAGATGCACCCGTCTGGCCCTTGCTCGATTGATTTGTGGGGTCGGCAGACGGTTGTTTTGATACTTCTGAAAGCCCAGAGAGAGGCGGTATGGCATTAGCAGTTGTAAGAGTTGCTAGTTTTATCGTAGTAGCAGTCAGTTTAGTCCCAGTGCTGGTTTTGCTCGTCAGGGAGGGTTTGATCTGTGCTTGATGGTTGCTCTGCAAACTGGTCAGGGTGTTGGACTTAACTGAAGGCGCCACTTCGGCAGAAGCATTATTTTTCTCTTTAGGCAGGAGAACACGCCTGGTTTCGGTCCTATCCTGAATTGCTGGCGTCTGTCCCTGAAGCTTTTCGTGTTGAACACTAGTGCCTTTTTCATCTTCAAGCTGATAAACAGCTGCACCAGTTTTTCTAAGAGTATCACTGTGTTTTTTCTCTGTTGCAACTTCCCCTAATGATGAAGCGGCAGTTGTGATTTTATCACTCTTCTCTCCTCTGCTGTGACTGGGCAGTGAGGTGCTGTGAGATACACTTTGGGACTGTCCAACAGAGGAGGCAGAAGCTGATGTGTGTACTACAGAGGACTGGAGGTTCTTGTTGCTCAGGGAGTATGTTTTCCTCCAACTTCCATGGCTGTGAGGAGCTAACTGTCTCCCTCTGGAGCTGTCATGATGATGGACAGATGTGCTGTGACCTCTTCCCCGGGCTGATGTTGGAGCTTCTGGACGCCTATGCTCATCTCTTGCAAATGGAGCGTCTCCATGGACACTCTTGTGAGTATTGATGAGATCTGAGAATGAGAAAATAAGTTATTCAGTTGTACAATCAGATTACAGATTTATAAAAAAAGAAAAAGAAAACAGAGACCTTGTAAAGAGTTGGATTTATACACAACATTTGTTTTTTCTTTATAGTGATAGGATATGGTTTAGCTTTAGCTTGTAGATAAAAGGAAACAAACGAAGGACCAAAGCAATATTTCATACTGTAAAATGTAACGTTAATTAAAACAAAGCTGTTTTTTTCCTGTAGCGTTCATCAGTTAAGTGAACCGACCGTTTACCGTAATGCTTTGCATCTGAACATGTGGCTAAACTAACCTGTTGACACATTAACATCTAACTAGAATACCCTAGCTAGCTAACTAATGCTACATATTTTTTACATGTAGTATATTACGGATGTTAAATCACTGAATGTTGTTTATAAGATAATAACATGATAAAAGGCACCAGCGTGTCGTCTTAAGACGAATGTGCGGTTTGAACTGGATGCTAAGCTAACGATAAACTTTCATTCTTAAATGCTTAAAAACGCGCAACATTCACACGACAGCTCTGAATTTAAAGGAGACAACAATTAAAACCTGTTTCCTAACCCGCCTGGTCACAAACTGTTAACGTTTAAAACGAGGAATTTACTTTGTAAAAGTTCAATTTCCCTCTTCAGTGCTTCTCTCTCCTCCATGTTTACTACTTAATGTCTTCGTCATCAACCTACGACAAAAATAGGCCCTTCCGGATGATGTCAGTTAAACCGCCCAATCACAGAACGCCTTCAGAGCGGATACTGGTTTTTTGCCAGCCCTTTGTCTTGTCTTACAGGTAAGATTGTTGCCAAAGTGCCCTGTAATTGTCTGCGATTTTATTTGACATGGTTAATAGAATTGTTTGGGGACTTAACTTTGATTGTAGTTAAAGCAACACAAAACCATCAAATGAACAGAAGGCATTTTAAAGTTTATTTGTATTATTATTTTCAATGTTTCCCAAATGTCATGTGTCATTAAATATGAGTTGTCTGTCAATCAAAACCACAGTAATTTAGACTAGATGCATTATAAAGTGACAGCCAATGAATTTACCAATACTAACAGAAATAAGGCCCGCGCGCCAAAAACATAGCAAGGAGTTCATTTCATTTAATTTAATTTCAAACCTTTATTTATCCAGGTTGTATCCCATTGAGATCATTGATCTCTTTTTCAAGGGAGACCTGCTCAAGTAGGTTCCACATGAAACATTAAAAACATAAACAGAACAACAAAAAGGACATCATACAGCATCATAATTGTTATTGTTATATTGAGTTATCTTGAAGTTATGGAGTGTATTTATAGGTCCACAGCATTTGCTGAAATGCAACGTGATAACGTGTATTTCTGGTCTTGGTAAGAAAAATAACACAGCCTTGCTAGTGGAACTTTTTCCCAGAAGATTGTTCAAGTGAAAACTGTTCTCATATCTGCCAGTGGATTATTCAGTGTGATTGAGGCAATACAGTCATTCTAAAAAGATAAGTTTGTGTTGTAAAATGTTTAAAACTGTACGCAAAAATAATAGGAATCCAGTAAGCATTGTTATGAGAATACAATTCCAACAGAAACAGAACCCTAACTAACCCTAACCCCCCCCCCAAAAAAAATGAAAGTGGGAACAATTTGAAGAAACTTCCGGGAGAGAGAATGGTTAGTGATCCTTCTCCCTGCATTTACAGACACGCAATAGCTGTGTTTGAGACTTTATATAACCGATTTACACACAGCACCACGTGAATGGTTATTGATTGTCTGTAAGACCGTACTGGGGGCTCTATAGTCCAATCATCATTTGTAAACGACTTGTGTAAACTGGCTGTCAACTGATTTCAAAACAACGGCGTCACTATTATTTTATTTCTGACATTAATTATATCTTTCGTAGAACTTCGTTATTGCCAAAAGGTTGTTCAAGTAAAATTCAATATTTTTATCGATGAGGGCGCTGATGACGACTGAAGTGAAATGAAACGGGAAGTGAAAGTTAAGGCTGCTGGTTTGGACATAAACCAAAAAGAGCGTAGATAGAAGAGAAAGCAAGGCTTAAAGTTGCTTGAGAAGTGAAGGTAAGGCCTACTTTGTCACTATTTCTCCTGAAAGTACGAAACGAGTCCGTACTTTCTCACATACTTAATGCTAATATGTGACCAATATGGTTTATTTTGTATTCGTTTTTCTTTGTTTTGGACTCGCTTTTGGGCCAATGTGTTAGACCCATTTGTGGTGGTGGCGTTTCGACAGGGAGACTAAGAGAGAAAGTATTATAGATATAATTTGTGACGCACCCTTAAACGTTTATTTGATTCCGACAGCTAGTGCAGTGTTGTTGCTAACGTTAGTTAGAGAGAGAGCTAGCTTGAGTGTTGTTGTCCACACAATTCATATGAAAAGTACTGTCATTGTAGTGACGCCTGTGTGTGTGTGTGTGTGTGTGTGTGTGTGTGTGTGTGTGTGTGTGTGTGTGTGTGTGTGTGTGTGTGTGTTTACAGTACCCTGCTCATCACCATGACGTCAACAAATTACCTGTACTTCATCGTAAAGACAAAACCTCAATTCCAAGGACTCATAAATGCTGGCCAAATATGCTACATCAAGGAATCCATCTACAATAAAAAACAGTCAGTCGGAGAAAGGTCTCCATCTTCTGCAAAGTTGCCCGTCTTCCTTCTTGGTTCAATTTCAAACTTAGATTATGATATAGAGGTGAGTAACATGGATAAACTGAGTGCACAGGAAGTGGAGCTGCTTCAGGCCCTCCCTGAAGTCGAAGAGAGGCTGACCTGGTTCAGAGAGAGAGAAGCTCTTCAAACAGCTCTGGGACTCACACTGGGAACTCCTGTGATTGTGGAGGAAGGAGGAGAGAAGCTCAGAGGCATCATTCGCTACATTGGACCGATTACAGAGACCTCATTGGATCTCATTTCAGGAAAGTTCTTTGGCATTGAACTGCAGGTGGGACTTTAAGGATGTCTGTTTAACCAGATCATATATGTATTTTCTTTCCTGCTTTCCCTGGCTGAAATACCCATTTTCATACAATTTTATTTTAGGTTAGATATATACTTTTGATATTAAAAGCATCAACCCAACAATGGAGCTGAATGGAATTGGATTTGTGACATGCAAAGAAAAACAAGTGATTAAATATGGTGATTTTGCACCTTAGATTATGTCAGAGATAAAGATTAATGGCTGATACCACTAGTGGATGTTGTTGGTTGAACTTGTATATATTCTATCAATCATTAACAGTAAAATGTACAGATCCATTTATAGAGGTATTGAATTTGAAAATGTAAGGTATATTATTAAGCAGTGCTGCTATGCTTCTTTCTCCCCAGGGGGAAGACAGAGGGAAGGGGCCCACTGATGGGTCCTACAGAAGCACAACCTTCTTTGCCTGTGAGAAATATTCAGGCATTTTTGCCGCGTTCTCCAAAGTCAGACCTGTGGTTCCCAGCTCCTTGTCACCCTCCGTCCCAAAGCACTCTGCACAAACTGAAGCAGAAGGGCTAAACGTGGGGGATAGAGTCACCTACTTCATCGATGATAAATGTCGGCATGGAATGGTGCTGTATCTGCAGGGAGATTCTGTTAAGATCTCTACAGTGAGTAATATAGCATTTTTTTAAATGTAAATAGCCCAAAACATTTCTCAAATGGTCTCCACGCATTGATTGTCCTTTTTTTTACTTTTGTAACTTAGTGACATCACTATGTATCACATGCGCTTCTATTGCTAGCACTCCAACACACTGTACGTGATTTGCTATGGGGCGGGACAACGCTAAGCAGTTGACCAACCACAACAGAGCCGGCCAGTTAACCAATCAGAGCAGACTAGGTACTCGTTTCAGACAGAGGGTGAACAAATAGTGAAAAATAAATACCTTTTTGAACATTAAAGCATGTAAACATGTCACAGTAGAGGCACAACATACAAATGTGAAAAATAAGCACAATAGGGCCCCTTTAAATATGTGATATGTTTTGCTGCTTTTTAAAATGTTGTTTAAAAATGCAGCCATTCCTTAGTGCTCTACTCGTCTGGTGAATAAAAGACACCAGTCACGCTGACTTATTCCTAATATTTGTTAATATTATATCAATATGTATATATAGTTGATCTTATTATCACCAGGGATCCTCATAGCACTGTAGCTTCCTGGTTCTTTGTGTATACTGTAAAGGGGATGCTAATACAACAAAAAAAGTGTCACTTCCTTAAGTACAAAGTGAGCAATTTGCATTACATTTACTATTTGCCATTTTGTGTTTTTTCAGGACAAAGATGAGTCTGGAAAGAGAGGGGGCGAAGTAGAAGTTCCACTGCATGAGGTTGTTAAGGGGGAGGTGCCTGCAGGTTCGAGCCACTCCTTACATGATAAACTTTGAAACTATTACACACATTTGTAAAACCTCTGACCCAAATGTATGTTTCACCGCAGAGCCAGAGAGTATGGTTGTTGATTCACCTCCAGAGGAACCAGACACTGAGGATCTGTATACGGATCTCAGCGTGAACTCTGTGGTGGAGGTGACTCTGGGTGATCGCAACTCCTACGGAATCATCCGCTGGATCGGCACTCCGCTGGGTCGACAGGAAATCATGGCTGGACTAGAGCTGGTAATATTTATACCCAGGCCTTTCGCTTTAAAATGTTTTGTTGGAAGATATATTGTCACAGAAATATCTGCGATAAACAATATTATTCTTATTTTAGGCCCCAATTCTATTTGAAATTTGCCATCTGTTCAAGTAAAGGAAACTCATAATATTATATTGAAATAATCTCCAATCAAAAGTTAAAGGCTGACCTTTCTGTGACAGTTTGTAAAGGTTCTTCTAATGCATGTTACTGCTTTCCATTTCATTGTGTGTGTATTAAGACAACTCTTATGTGTATCCATCTCCAGGAGGAAGACAAAGGAGTGAGTGATGGTACTATCTTTAAAGAACGTTTCTTCAGTTGTCCCAACAAGAGAGCTCTGTTTGTGAAGCTGCAGTCCTGCCGTCCTGACTCACGATTTCAGAGCGCATCAGCAGATCCCTGCAAAAAGATGCCGAAACTTGAAGAAACAGGTCAGAACAACACAGATGAAGTGATTTTAGTTCAGTTTTGAGCATTACCTTGCTTAGAGTGGTGTTATGTTGTTGTTTTATGAAAATCCATGTATTTCTCTAAAGTACGATTCTAAGTCGGCAGTGGACACATTGATGCTGTGACCGAGTGACAGAAAAAAACAATATATTTTTATGTTTTATTTCCAGTCCCACATAACTGGAATATTCTGGTTGTTTTTTAAATAGTATTTATTTTATTTTGATTTGATTAAATATCTTATAGAAATACATTCAATCATTTCAGATAAATAATCATTTTAGAATGTAAAATAAAGAAAACCTGCATAGTACATACCCATTATGATTATTATACTAATTTAAAAAACAAAACAATAAACCTATTTGTATAGCACCTTGTATACATAAAATCCAGCACAAAGAGCTTTACAATATATCATTTAAACCTCAAATAAACATAAAAACAGGGATAGAATGACATAATAATGGCATATAAGATACCATTAATATTAAAATAGAATGCATTTTAGATAAAACATATAAACCACCAAATAATGTTAATATTTAAATCAGTCTAGGCAGACGGAACATATACATTTAAAAACACTGCAGCAGCATTAAAGCGCTGATAATCTGTTCTCATGTTTTGTTTTAGATTTTTCCATTACGTTTTCACAAGTGAAAAGTCAACACTACACCCGCATTCATCCCCACATGCATGTGTTATGTGTTCACCAATGTGTGTGTGTGTGTGTATGTGTGTGTGACTTCAGAGAGAGAGACGGAGCACAGTGCAGGGAAGATGGAGACTGTCCCTCCTATCAGCACAGAGCAGGTTAAGCACATTCTGATTGGACGGATGAAGGGGATCCAAGGCCACTGCAACTCCTGCTACATGGACGCTGCGCTCTTCAGGTCAGGACCATGAAAATAAGACAGTAAAAAAATAAATAATTGTAAGGTCTTTATGGGAAATTCAGCTGGGTTCATCTTATTTCTTATTCTTTTATGTGTTCAAAGTTACTCGTACAGTATGCTTGAACTTGGAATATAGTCCTTGCAAAAAACCTTGATTTTCAACATAATCTGTGAGTCATGAAAACCAATAATCCTACACATTTGTTTGTTTACCTCTGCCGTTTCAAATCATGTACAGTATTGTTTACTGTCCTTTATAACCATTCTCAAGTTAGATTCAGATCACTCCAAGAGTACCTTTTATGTATTTAAACATGTTTTTATACATACTTAAATATAAAAAAAACTTTTTCTGTGTGTGCTCTCAGCTTGTTTTCCTGCTCCTCTGTGTTGGACTCCATGCTGTTTAAATCAACAGAACCTCAAGACGCCCCGATTCAGAGAACACTGCTCCAGGACATTGTTAATCCCCTCCGCAGGTGTGTGTTTACATTTGTTTAGCAGAGCAGTGAATGTTCTTTACGGTTATTCATTAATGTATCAATTCTGTTGTTGTGTTCTTTGCAGTAAGGGCTTTGTGGAAGGGCGTCACATCATGAAGCTCCGGCAGCAGCTGCAGAAACATGGCTACAGTCACTCCTTCACCACGGATGAGAAGGGTCAGTTTGATCTGGAAGCTTTTAAATACCTGATTTGTTTTTTCTAACGTGACTTTGCTTTTGTCTTTCAGATCCAGAGGAGTTCCTTACTGTCATCATGCACCACATTCTTGCTCTGGATCCTCTACTCAAACTGTACAGTTACACCACATTTGCATAACTTGAATACAATTCAACTTTTAAAGAAAGTTACAATCGATCTTTTACATTTCCCTCCCTCTCACATTTAGCTCAACAGGAGGTAAAGTGCAGGAGAGTTACTGCTATCAGATCTTCTTGGACCAGAACCGCCTGTTGCTGCCCACCGTGCAGCAGCTGCTGGAGCATTCCTTCCACACTGCAGCACTCAAGCTGGCAGAGGTAAACTGTCCACACATGTCCACAGTATGGAGTCGTGCAGTAGTGACATATTTGTTATAGGCCAACCCGGAAGTTAGCATCGCAAAGGCACCCTTGACAAAAAAGTCAATGGGATTTTTTTATTGGGTTTTGGATTATAGCAGGAAATAAGATCTGTGTTAAACACACATTTAGGATAGCAGGATAATCTCCACATATTAACACCACTTTTATAATATTTGAAGCATAAATGCAATTGCCAGAAGAACATAGCTAGCTTAAAGCGATAACGAAATAGATCAGATGTTCATCTATGTAATGTTTAATGACATATTGTATGCCGTAGCAAACGTGAACATATTTGTTCACCTTGACTGTTGACTTCCAGAAGAGGGAGTCCGGAAGAGCTAAAATGCTAACTCATTTCCGTGTCTAATTTCTAGGCCCTCCCATTTGACATTCCTGCCCTCCCCCAATAAACACGTTTTTAATTATTTATAAAAAATGTAAAAAAATCTTTTACATTTTTTTTAGGGCTGTCAGTCGATTAAAATAGTTAATCGCGATTAATCGCAAATTAATCGCACATTTTTTATCTGTTCTAAATGTACCTTAGAGGGATATCTTTCAAGTTTTTAATACTCTTATCAACATATGAGTGGACAAATATGCTTTATATGTTTGTTTATTATCATTGAACAATGACAAAATATTCTCATGAATATTAAAACACAACAACCTCTGAACATTACAAATATTCGCCTCAATTCAACTGGAACCTCTCTCATACCAATAATACTGTGGTGTGGTGTGTGAATGTGTGTGTGTGTGTGTGTGTGTGTGGTGTGTGGTGTGGTGTGTGTGTGTGTGGGTGTGTGTGTGGTGTGTGTGTGTGTGTGTGTGTGGTGTGTGTTGTGTGTGTGTGTGTGTGTGTGTGTGTGTGTGGTGTGTGTGTGTGCTGTGTGTGTGTGTGTGTGTGTGTGTGTGTGTGTGTGTGTGTGTGTGTGTGTGTGTGTGTGTGTGTGTGTAGTGTGTGTGTGTGTGTGAATGTGTGTGTGTGTGTGTGTGTGTGATGTGTGTGGGTGTGTGTGTGTGTGTGGTGTGGTGTGTGTGTGTGTGTGTGTGTGTGTGTGTGTGTGTGTGTGTGTGTGTGTGTGTGTGTGTGTGATGTGTGTGTGTGTGTGTGTGTGTGTGTGTGTGTGTGTGTGTGTGTGTGTGTGTGTGTGTGTGTGTGTGTGTGTGTGTGTGTGTGGACAGACAGAGACTGTGATGGATCGTTGGAGCTATGTGCAGCTCAAGGCATATATGCTCGAATGGGAGCTGCCTGGACGCTGCAATCATGTTGCGCGTACTATCCGTGCTGAGTGTGCTGACTTTTCGTACAATGTCCCACTGTCTGGCTACCTGCATAAAGTCAAGTGCTCGGCGCAGTTGTCGGCGAAATGTCATTGAAACAGCTCCTTATATCCGTTAGCGCAGCTAGCTAGCACCAGATGCTAACAACAACAACACCACGTAAGGTGTGCCTCGCGCGAGTCGCGCCACACATACACACTCCCTCCCGGTCCTCCCGATGGCCAGTCCGGGCCTGCCGGTGAGCGTGGAAGTGTGGTCTGCCACAAGCGGGCGGCAGGAGCGGGGCTGTCAGCATCAGCTTGTCGATGGTATTTTACACTCGATGCGCTCTGAAACTACGGCGGCCGAGGACAAAAAATACACATGCGTTAATCGCGTTAAAATAATTAGTGGCGTTAATTTTTGCGTTAACGCGTTATTAACGCGTTAACTTG
The DNA here is from genome assembly GCF_902827165.1 of Trematomus bernacchii. Classification (NCBI taxonomy): domain Eukaryota; kingdom Metazoa; phylum Chordata; class Actinopteri; order Perciformes; family Nototheniidae; genus Trematomus; species Trematomus bernacchii. The sequence goes on from NW_022987739.1 coordinate 21,138,431, forward strand.
ACAGCCCTAATTTTTTTTAATTATAAATAAACTGTGAACTTTAATGCTACGATGTATGTGATGTCAGATAGTAATATAAGAGTAATAAATGAAAAACAGGTATGAAATACTAAATGACAGTAAAACAAGAATACAGTTTAAAAGGGGAGTGATTTGTAAAATATCCATAAAGAAAAAATAAATCTGTTTACAGTTCTGTTTCATATGGGTGTTGAGAGATGTATCCATAGATCTCTTCATGTTGCTCTCAAAGTGCACCAGATTGATGCTTTTGACTTCAATATTAAATAAAAAAATCTTCCCGGGGGAGCATGCCCCCGGACCCCCCTAGAGGAGGTTAGGTCCACCCCCCACTTAAAAAAAAATAACATTTTACCCCTGCTTACACCTATATGCTGTGGGCTGATTATCGAGCCTTCATTGTAACAGTCGCGGGTACACTGTGTATGTGTGTGTGGGGAGTGTTGCAGTAGAACATTCCTCTGTAGCGCCGGTACCTTAATGGGAAACCCTACATGTTTGAGCACCCTCTATGAAACATCAAGCTACCCCACAGCACCCCCAAAAGAAAATATCCGGCGTTGACACTGGCCGCGGCACATGGCGGTTTTGTGTGCCCTCCCATGAAAATCATATGCCCTCTCTGTGGATTTGTTCTGGCGCCTGGTCTGTCCTCATATCTGTTCAGAAACTAGACAAAAGTTAAACAAGTACAAACCACAGACTGTCTGTGTTATGGCGAATACAGTCCCTGGTTTATTTATGTCTGTATAGGCCGTTGTTGTGAGTGTGGACGGTCGGAGCATATACTGCGTTAGCTTAGCCAATCTCCATTTAGAAAACACGCATTTTAAAAGGTTTTTCACCTGCTGTCTGTCTGCAGACTTGTCAAAGCATTAATTCATGGTTTTTACTAACCGGTATCAGTATGTTGTTACTTCGGCATCATTTTGAAACGTGTATTACAATTTAATCACGGTCAAATATGTTCATTTTGTTGTAGTTGCCAGCGATTCTCTCACTAGTTTAGCATACTCAGTCCGGTTGTTGGCCCGGAAAGAACCTCGATTTTGGAGAGCCAGAAAAACTACCCGCTAGCCGGAACTACGCCTAGTGGAAACTCAACCAAAAACGGGCCGGTCACGGCATGCTTAAACCGCGTTCCGCGCTGTAGTGGAAATGCGCCAAGACTCATTCCTGCACCACTTCACTGAAGAGCTTAATTAGTGGTTTAAATGCATTTTTATTAACAAAAGTACGACTTTAGCAATTTGTATTGTGATTTACCTACATCCCTGTCATTATTTTCAGCCTGTTTCAATTAATCATGTTTATATTAAAACAAGGGAAATGGTAGGGATCATTTTCACCATCCATTTTTCTCGAGGTAATCAGCTGTTGTTAGTTAGTAAATCTGGACATAATCTGACTTTAGGTCACTTTTTAAACCAACAACAATTCAGCTCAGGGTTTATTTGAGTGGCAAAAGCTGTAATAGCCTAATTATTTTGGGTATTGATACTTTTGTCGAACAATAACTTATAGTGTAACCAATTAAGCAACTATTTGTTTTAAGATAATTATTATTTATTGTGTTTATGATACTCAATTCCTGAATAAGAAATATAAATAACATACGCATTCTTCATCTTCTTTCGTCAGGGAAACTGATGTTTCCTTTGGTTCTCCAGTAGATGTCTCTGTTGGTCAGATCTTCTCATCTCCTGGAACGAGTACATTTGTGTGTGTAATCTTCATTATTTCATTTTTATATTGACTGCAGGCACCATCCTGCCTCATCCTCCAGATGCCTCGCTTTGGGAAGAAATACAAGATGTTTGACAAGATCATTCCCTCTTTGGAGCTGGACATTACTGACCTCCTCTGTGAAGGTACCAGTAAACACACACACAACACATAGACTGACATGATTTAATAAAAATGGACTCAACATGTTGCGTGTGTTACAGGTCCTCAGCAGTGCATGCTGTGTGGAGACTTGGCCAAGCTCGAGTGCTCCGACTGTTTCAAAGAGTCCCTTTTCAGCCACACAGGATTCAAAATATTCTGCGGGAAGTGTTCAACTCAGGTGCGCTTTGTATCATTGTCTGCCATTAACACCAGCTCTGTTCAAATATATATATGTAGCTAAGGTATTTCTGAATCTGTTTCTATTACTCAGTTTTTTTATGTAAAAAGTGTTTTCGACATATTTGCTACTGATAAGCATGGTGAAGATTTTGCATAGAACAACATGACATGCATATCCTCTATTGATACTGTACGTAGCTTAGTAAAGCATGTAGTGCTAAAATACATTCAATTAAAAGGATAGTTCTGATGTCTTTAAGTGGGGTGGTACAAGGTACTTATCCACAGTCAGTGTATTAAATGGCAGTATGCATGGAAGAAAGCAATAGCTAGGGTCATCAGCAACTTAACACTCAGTCAACTTAATTGCGCGCTATATTTAGAATATTTTCTCGGAGTCACACAGCCATTTCTGATGGGGAACTGGAGCTTTTATATATGCTTTATTAGAAGCTAGCAGGCTTCTTTGGAAGAAAGAGTTGAAGTTATTTTTAACTCAAGGGACAATGAATTCACAAAAAAATCTAATCAAAGCAGCGTTCTGCAATGCAAAATCCAGTTTTTTGTCAATGGAGTCTGGTGGCTTTGAAAAAAGAAGAGATAATCGGGAAATGCCCTCTGCGAGCTAGGTCAATTGGTGAAAATATTCTAAATATAGTGTACGTGGCTAAAATATATTTAGCATTTATTTTATACAGTAGATTTGAATACTTTTATTGTCCTATGCACAACATCTTCTGCGTGGTTATTGGCTATGAAAATGCCCTGTTATGCTTTTGGTGTGTTATATGGGTTTCTGTGCATGTAAATGGTCTGCAAAGGCTCAAATCCCAAAGTTGCTCCTCCCCTGAAACCCCTCAATTGGACACTTTTTTTTCCGTAACAAAGTGAAATTTCTAAGTAACACTCGCGCTTCTATTGGCTGGTGTTCCAACACATTATAAGAGGCGTGTGGTGCAGTGGATAGAGCCTTGGTATGGGGATCAGATGGTCACAGGTTCAAACCCCACTGCAGTCAGCATGTCGTTGTGTCCCTGGGCAAGACACTTCACCCCAAATTGCTCCTGTGGGGATTGTCCACAGTATTGAGTATGTAAGTCGCTTTGGATAAAAAGCGTCTAACAAGTAACATATAATAATAAGATAGCTAACCAATCAGAGCAGACTGGGCTCTGGTTTCAGACGGAGGGTGAAAAAAAGTGCTGCAGAACAGGCAGTGTGAGAAAAATAAGTTTGAACCTTAAAGCATGTAAACATGTCCAGTAAAGGCACAAAATACAATGATTAACCTGTAAATGAGCATGACTGAGACTCCTGCAACATGCAATATATATTCACCATGAAAAGAAAAAGACATACACATTTGTAATCAAATGGTGCAATACACCTAACGATGCAATTAAATTACAGCAATAAGTGACCTATATACACAAAGTATAGAATAAGATAAACAGAATATGATTGTAACTATACAGTAGAATAAATACTATATACTGTACTAATAAATATATGTAATTTTGTTATGATAATATTGTTTCCTTAACCTTGGATAAGTATCTCATACTGTAAAACAAAATCCAGATTATCCCTTTCAGTAAATATACCAAATCTTCTTTTGATATACTATGAAAAAAATCAGCTGCACGCTAACTGCATGTGTTTCTTTCCTTAGGTGCACTCTCACCCTCAGCGCAGGTCCCATCAACCCACCGCCCTGGATATTCCCAAGGCTTACCTGGCCAGCAGCAAACCTCACACTCTGATCAGAGACAAGCTGGAGCTGTTCGCTGTGCTCTGCATCGAGACCAGCCACTACGTGTCCTTCATCAAACACGGACCCAACAGCAACGACTGGATCTTCTTCGACAGCATGGCAGACAGACAAGGTGAGCCGTCGGTTTGGATAAATGGCTCTGTAGTGGAGAGTTAGAGATAACTCAGTGTTGGCACTAGTTTTGTGTCTATCACTAGGTTCACCCAGGTGTGTCGGCCAGAACACCACTTAAGGCCAAAGGTCCAGAATAGAGGAAATGAGGAGCTAAGATGAGGCTTGACTTCTTTACTTATTTAGGCAGACATACAGATATTTGTCTGTGTGTGGTTTTTCCTACAAGGGAAATAAACCAAATACAATCAATATAAGATAACTTATGCATACATAAATAATATACATAATAATGCCAAACCCTATAGAAATAATAATCTAGACAAGCTATAATACAACATGTCTCCCTTCTCTTATAATCATAAACACATTAACATATAATGTCAAACACTCATTACGAGGGACACGCAGAGATTCAAAGTTAAGCTACCGCTAATGAATAATGTTCCACTTCCGGTTGGCGGAAAGCGGCAGCCGATGCTCTTATTGTGAAACGCTACAGACATGCTACTTCCGGTAGCCGAGTAGTGGAGCAATAAATGAACTGTAAACACATAATATCTCACCTTTAACGCCACATAAACATTTATCCACATAAACTACATCCTATTACATTAATAATAGGTCTGTGCCACTCAACACGGTGTATATACACCTAACTTTGAGACAGGAGTGCCGACTCACTTGACGAGTGACTTAGGCCTCCTTCACACGGGAACGTTTGCGTTTATGCACAGTATGCGTATTCAAAAAAGTCTTCCGTTCACATGCATTCGTTTCATTTAACGTGTCTGTTCAAACGAGACCGCTGGAAACGCTGTAGTACATATGCTGGGACTGTAAGTGGCGCTGTAACTTCCGCCAAAATACACCAAAAGCAGCGAAGAAGACTACGGAGCAGCCCCGCAGCAATGTTGCCATGGCTACCCTTCTGTTTAGGCCCCGCGGTGTATTTAGCAACATGTAGTTCATGTAATTCTCCATGTCCACTTGTTGCTGATGGTTGTGGTAGAGGAGCTGTAGATTTTGCACTAATATCTGTAGCATGGTCAGTAGCAGTAGCACTAGCAGTAGCTACTGACAGGAGGAAGTGTGTGTGGCGATTGCTGGTATTCAGCGGGATATAGTCATTTCCTCAGCATATGGATAAATGCAACGGGGAAGTTAACTGAAAGAAACCGAATCTGTGGATATTGCATCGACCGACCAAGAAGCACGTCTCCGTGGAGAGGATGCGCTCAGAAAGAGAGATATTCTCTACAAACACCGGGTGAGATCGCTCCTCTGGGACACGCCGGTCCTCTGCCTACAAACATTTCTCTTTTTGCCGCCGACGGGCGCAGGAGCAATGAACAATAATGGCCTGGATTAGGCAGTAAAGACAAGTTTGGTGTATCGCAGAGCGGACTGTTTAATTTTGTTTGTGTTGTTTGGCTGGAAAATTGTCAATATAATGGATCAATGCATGAAATCTGACTCTGTTTATTTTGTTTAAGGAGTATATTGTGCGTTAACAATTCTGGTTTGCCTTTTATAATATTATTTCATTCAAGAACCCCTTGTGCGTTTAATTAACACAGCTATTTTTGATAGTTGCTACAGCAGTGAGCAGGAGAGGCGGGGCTATCATTATTTTTTCAGGAAATATTCGTATAGAGGTGATTACACGGACTCGGTTGACCCCCCAGAGCGTTTCGTTTGCAAATCTATCCACCTTGGGACCCGTTATCGTTTGTGGGGTCCGTTTCTATCGGCCTCGTGTAAATAATAGGGCTATACGCACGCGACACTATGCAGATACAAGCAGTTTTCTCCTCGTGTAAACGGCGCCTTAATGAGCAGCCATAATATATATGCACGCAGCATGCACAGATCACATGAGCACGGAGACTCTGCATTAAGCCACATCGGCACAGAAGTTATCACAATAATAATAAAGTGTAGAACAACATAACAGACAGCACTGTGGACAAACACTCACGTTCATTTACGCACACAAGGCGAAGATTAAGACGGCATAACTTTCCTGCAACTACTGACGCACATTACCCTCTGATGTATGACGTCACCCAAAACACGTGGGTTAGCCCCTCCCCACTATGAAGGCACAACTTAACAGGTATAAACTCTGTATAATAAAATAATATATATATATCAATAACTATAACTTTGGGGCCTTTTCTACAGGCTCATCACTTTTACAACATTTACACATGTATTCGGTGGCTTATTTGTGCTTTGTGTTCAGGAGAAAGCGACGGCTTCAACATCCCAGAGGTTCACGCCTGCCCCGAGGTCGGCACATACCTGGAAATGTCCATCGCAGAGCTGGCCAATCAGGTGCCTCGAGACATGAAAGGTGTGGCCAAACGTCTCTTCTGCGACGCCTACATGTACCTGTATCAGAGCCCCAGCATGTGTCTCTATCGCTAAGCCGACGCCACCCCATAGCTTTCTTTTTGCACAAAATGTAAAAATGGGTTTTGATTTGTGGATTGGTTTGATATTCTTTTATGAATGTGTGGTAGTACACACATGATCATTTAAAATGTGTATATATAGAATGTTCTGCCCTGGTTTCTGGAAATGTTTTGTCAGGCTTAAATAATTTATATTTTCTGTGATATTTTAAGAAGATAAAGCAGAAACTGACATCGCTTGCTCAATCATTTTTGCTCAAAGAAATCATGGCATTGCCAGAAATCACTGACGTGTGTGACAAATGTTGTACACTTTGATATTGGGATTGTGTAGATTTCCTCTTGGTGTTTGATAAGCTAAAATGTTTATACTGAAAGTGAATGATTGTAGAGGTTGAAAAAGATTACCAAAGAAAACAGCCAAATAATGATTTCAGAGTGGCGGTCTAATAAATGCAACTTAAAAGTTCTATTGGGAAAACACCGGTTTTATTTTGATATTAATGTTTTCTTAACAATATGGGGTTATAAAAAATAATTAAGTTTCTATTTATAGATGCTTAGATATCTTTGGTTTTCAGAAAGACCAAAAATAATTTTCTTTTGATGTTCTCATATAAAACAGATAATTAAATGGCTATGGAACTTATCTTGCATATCTTTCTTAACTGTCGCACACAGAAGCAATATGACTTCATGTGTATATACTGTATAATACTGCCACAAGGAAACCTGGACTGTATAGTATACTCCTGGAGGTTCTTTACAGGTTTTTTAAAGGTTTTAAATTATAAACTCAGAGTATTAATATCTAAAGATAAAATAATATCTAACTCAAGACAATGACGTCACATTCCCTCTGTGTGTCCCTGAACATTCTCTGAAGTTATTATATACAGTATATATTTATGTGAACCTCTACAGAATTTCACTGGCACTGGAGGATTTCTTGCTTGAAAAGCCTCCGTTGGACACCTTTATTTAATTCCGTAACATAATGACATCACTATGTAAAACTTGCGCTTCTATTGGCTAGAGCTCCAACACATTGTACATCTAAGGGGCAGGACATCTCTAAACGGTTGACCAGTCACAACAGAGCCAACCGGCTAGCCAATCAGAGCAGACTGGGCTCTGGAGTCAGACCGAGGGTGGAAAGAGGTGCTGCACAACAGGCAGTAAAATACAGCAGTTTTTGAACATTTTTGAACAGAAAAAGAAAGACCTTTTCGAACATTAAAGCACCATGTCACAGTAGAAAAACAAAATACAAATATGAACCTTATAATGAGCATAATATATCATTTTTAATGTTTTGTTGATTTCATTAAATTCACCATGGCATCTTTTACTGTCTTTGCTGGTGCAAATGTCTCACACTAACTGAACCACATCATCTTTACTGTCATATTCATATACAGTCCAAGACCTGAAGCTAATTCGATTTTTTAGGGAGTAATTCTTTAATTTGCCAGTGAGTCATTTGCAATGCTATAAAGGTTGATTGTGGGCTTCCTAGGCTTAATTATTGGAACCCTGTCTTTTAGTTATTCTTTTAGTGCATATTCCCCTGAGTCACATTGCCCATAGCCACACTTATGTAAACATAGGAGTGTATTAAAGACATAAACTTGGATTTTTCAGTTTGTCATCAGCAACATTACAAACACTGACATTATTACATGTCTGGGAGACCAGACTTCTGAAGAAAAATGTGTTCGTATTGACTTTCAAAATTACTTGGTTGGAATTGTTTCCCTAATTAGGAAAACGGGATGTAAGTGCACCTCAGATCCATGCTGTGGCTTTCTGTCAAATGTAATGGGGGTATAACTTTTTACTTCTCTCTCTTTGTATACCATGTCAAATGGCAGGCAAAAGCCAACTTGTTCTTCAGAGGGTTAAATCAAAAGCTTTTGTTTTATAATGGACATAGCCAATCAATCACATGTTAAAAGCACGGATAAAATATCTTAATGAATAATAAATAACATCCAAATATTTTACATGCCATTATAAAAAGATTTATACAAATAGTGTTTATTACATTACATTTCATTTAGCTGACGCTTTTATCCAAAGCGACTTACAATAAGAAAACCATTTCCAGTGATACTCAACAGGCTTTAGATAAGCCAGTCCTTTGTTAGTATATAAGTGCTTTGTTAGTATATAAGTGCTTAGTTAGTATCTAAGTGCGTTTTTTTTTATTGCTCGAAGTGGAGTCGAAAGAAATGAGTTTTCAGTCTGCGCCGGAAGATGTGTAAGCTTTCTGCTGTCCTGATGTCAATGGGGAGTTCATTCCACCATTTTGGAGCCAGGATAGCAAACCGACGTGTTTTTGGTGATGGGAACTTGGGTCCCCCTCGCAGTGCGGGTGCAGCGAGCCGTTTGGCTGATGCAGAGCGGAGTGCACGTGCACGTGCACGTGTATGGTTTAACCATGTCCTGGATGTAGGAAGGGCCAGATCCATTCACAGTACCAGTGCCAGTACACTGGTACAGTGCAAGTACCAGTGTATTGAAGCAGTTACCAGCAAGTACCAGTGTATTGAAGCAGTTACTGGAAGCCAGTGAAGGGAGCGGAGGAGCGGTGTGGTGTGGGAGAATTTAGGAAGGTTGAAGACCAGACGAGCTGCTGCATTCTGAATGATTTTATGAACAAAAGCTCAATGTGAGTCCGAGGTTGACTGTCCTGTTAGTTACTGTAAACGACACAGTGAATGGACTCTGTGGCAGCAGGTGACGTGTCATTTCTTGGAATAATTGACCATTTACAGCACAAAAAGAAATGTTAATGGATTTTACCAACTTGTCACGCTGCTCAAACCTCAATGAGAGACCCACTGTGATAAGCAGAGAAATTAAAAATGATTTGGCTGTTGGTGGAAACTAATTATTAAACAACAGAGGGAGGTAACATTCATATGAATCAGTTAGCTTAATGTTTGTTTGACAATTAAGCTAAAACCTTAAAAGGAGGCCCTATTATTCAAATGTTCAGGTTCAGTTCTAGTGACTTGAAGCCCACTTCGGGATTCGTCCCGAACGTCCCGATGGTCAGTCCGCCACTGGTGGTAAGCCAGTGAGGGATCACACTTCTGCCCTAGCATCACTAGGGTAACTTTGCGAATCTAGAAGGGATAGCATGAACCTCCTCACATATACGTAAGCCCTCCTAAAATAGCTCTTCACTGGTAGGTGAGAAGAATGAAATATTCAGGTAATTTATAATGGGGGAGAAGCCTTTAAGCTGAAGAACAAGCTCTAGGAAATAGTGGCTTTTGTCCCCAGAAGCCACACCAAAAGCTCTTCTTGTTCTTTTCCTCCAGTCTCTGTTCATTTCCTTCTAGTATTGATGCATTAAATGCAGCCTATGATGCCTAAATGTTTGCAGCTCTACATAAATTGACATGCAAATGAACATGCTCTAAAACAGCTGTCAGTTTAGTGCCTGAACTCCTTACTTAATGCAAATTATAATTTCAATCTCAATGTATTCGTGTCACACAACCAAAAAACTTCTCATCTCTTGTCTTTTGTGTGTTCTCAAACATATTCAATCTCATATCCACCAAAAACTGACATAAGGACAGGTTGTGGGTTTGCCGCCATTGTTTGTGAATTCTCAACTGCCGAAAACACACATTTCACTGCTGCATTTTTTTAAAGCAAAGCAGCGGAACATGAAACGAGCAGGAAATTACTGTAACTGCCTCACACACTTCAAAGGCACACAGTCACATTTATAACCTTGCTGGGATGTGAAACGTCTCTCACACTTAAGGTACAACAAACTGCTGCTTTGTCAGCTTTCAAGTGTGCTCCGGTGTCATGCCAACCTCAACTTGATCAGTGCTACATTTTACGTGACGTGAATGTGCACCAAAGATTGTTACATTAAAGATTTCGTCTCCTCAGCTCTAACGTCTCATCTTTTTTCAAACGATGCCTCGGTGGTAGTTTGTCTTCATTCCGAGATGCTTTTGATCATGCTGTCCATCGTGTTTCCCTCTCCATCTCGCTGTGATCAGCTCTGTGGATGACCTCTACAGTAGGAGTGCTGCGCTGTGCTGTGCTCAGCGATGAGGTGGGGTATTTTATATACCCCGGGGGCAACAGTCGAATACAGCTAGCGGAGCAGCCTTGTGTTTAATCTACGGCCCTGCAGCTCAACATCCCACACACTCAGCATGTTCAAACATATTCATCATTATGCAAAAAACTAAAAGTACACATCCTGCATGTGTGTGTTTACATAAAGGGAGAGTTGTGTTTGTTTGAGCAGTATAGATGAACTATTCCTGGGTTTATTGAAAGAAGATTATGTCTGAATAATAAAACTCACAGAGCCCCTAGCAGCAGACCTTTTTTCACGTCAAAGTCAATAGGACATTTCTAATCTTGCGAAAAAGATAACTTGCACTTACAGTAATGTACACACATGTAGAGTTAAGCTGTCCATGGTACTGTGAAATACAGTATATCATGTTCATGTACAACTTGAATCAATCCCTTTTTAGAAATCCTATCAATACCTTTTTTCTCTGATGTTTGATACATTTAAAAAAAAAAAATTATGTATGATGTTTGCCTTTTTTCTGGTCTTTTTGTCTTATTTGAAGCAAATGCCTGTTATTTGAAATGTGCTATATAAATAAACTTGACTTAACACAAAGGTAAAAACTAAAGGAAACTCTACATTCAGACAACTAAAACATAAAAAAGGGAGTCTTACAATAACAGAAATAAAACAAAACACAGCAACAACAATGAAATGTGTATAGGTAAAAAGATAAAAACATACATACTATACTCACATACACATGCAGTTTCATAAAAAAAAGAAGCTTTCAGCGGCAAAGGTTTCTTAGACTGTGTGTATGTTGAAGGGTGGACTATAAAACAGAGGGTGAGTCCATGCCATGACACTTCTAAAAGTTTCTGTTTGTTTTGGAAATGCTTCTACCTTCACGGCCTTCTTTACTGTGGGGTTCCTCAGGGCTCTGTTCTTGGGCCTCTTCTCTCCGTAAACGCTTCAACTAGATCCCCACGTTAGGAAGCACAGCATCTCTTTCTTTTGTTTTGCTCCAAATACCAAGCTATATCTCCTGCTCAAAAGTCACACACCTCGGTCATTGCAGCTTTTATTTGACTGTTTCCAGAAAATATTATAGACTGGATGTCTCCAAACCCTGGTTCTACTTTTTGGCCAACCTAAATCGAACAGATATCTTTGTGGTCGACTTGGCCCATTTTCATCCTTTCCGGACCATGTGCACAAAACTTTTGTGAGGATTTTTGCACAAGAGAGTCAGTCTGTCTTCACTCTTATGGTTGCAGTATGAGCAAAACACATTTTTATCAGATCCCCATGATGTATGTATATTGTTCTCTGCCAGTTTCGATCAATTTTAGATTTAGATTTGTCTTTAAATAACTCCATATGTTAGCTACCTCTTACCCATCTGACCTTTTTTAATTCCCTATTACCTAGCTGGGTCACTCAATTCTGGTCAAGCCTCAGGCTTTGCCGAAGCTCAGGGGTGAACAAACTGTCAGAGCTGCCCTTTTATAAGTCATTCAAAGTTCAACATAAGGCCAACCTCTTTGGTTTTTGAATGCACCATACAGTACATTGCCACCACTTACCTCACATTTATAGATTATTCGTTATTTATAAAACAAATTACTTCATCAATTTGATCTTGATCTCTATCTGGGTATATGCATGTGGTTGTGTTGTTTGTTCTGTTAACATGCTTTCCTGTGTTTGTAGAGCAGTTTTATTTGAGCTTGAAAAAAAGTGTTATAGAAGCAGGTCAAGGCTTGTTTCAAACCTCTGTGCAAAAGGATAATTGATAATTCAACAAAAAAGAAGAGTTTATATTTCCAAAAAACTAAATGTTGAAAAACTACACCTTACACGCCACTGATTCCTACATGTGTAATATACTGCTCTACAATACATTGTCAGCCGTTGTTATCTATTTCAGATCTGAACACATTCATCATGGTTGTTTGCAGTCAGGAAGCTTCTAATTGGAAGGGGAAGAAATGCTATCAGTCTTGATGGACTGGAAGTCATGGTGACGTCTTTTTACCATCACTGACACAGATTCTGATAGATCATTACAGATCTGAACTGGATTTCAAGAAACATCAACTTGTGTTCAATTACATACCTCTTTCTGTAGATGTTTGAGTGGTTGATATTGTCACTAAGTTGCCATGCAACTTTCTCATTCAGTTTTATCCTTTTAAAGGCTTTATTAAGAATTAGTTTAATTATAAATGTATTATTGCTGACCTAAATTAGAACTGTCCATTTTCTTCTGCCTTTTAATAAGCCATTTGCATTAAAGGTCACGCATCAGTTAGTGCTTTTTATTGGCATCTTAAATCTGCTCGGAGTCCATTTTAATCACTTCAGTTTCCTAAAACAGTTCCTCTTCTCCCATGAGAAGAAAGGCTTTTATTGCCCGCCTCTCCACCAGCGCGTGAGAATTATGACTTTCATAGCCTTATGCTCTTTCAATTACTTATCAGCATTAGTGCTCATAAATGTGTCATTAAAGCAGACATACTGGCCTAATACAGTTGTCAATTACAGAGGTCTGTTTGGCTTTTTTCTCTCGAGTCTGGGATAATTCACGGCAGTGTGGATAAGGTGATCTTTAGATATTATTTGAGATTTGTATGTCACCAGGACCGGTGGGAATGTGCTCATCATGATGAGCATATTACTCCCATATTGTCATAAGAAGTATTCACAAAGGGGGCAGCTGGTTTTGGCAGCTCGGAAAGGTTAAGGCCGTCTCATTTGCAGCTTCACAAATTCTCCCATATTGCTGTTTTCTCCTTTATACTTCAGACAAAAACCCAGGACCACTGAGACATGTGACGGGAGTAAAGACAACATGTGAATGAGGAAGTGTTTGATTGAAAAATGTAGAAAGTGTCATAAGAAGTTGGCTGCATGAAACATGATAATGATGGATTATATGTCTGTCTGTTGACATGCTCAGGGAGAAAGTGCCCCTGTCACTGCATCACAATCCATCACAATAAACAGAGATTAGTTTACCAATAATGGCTCATTGAGATGTGGCTTTTAGGGATAAAACCACCGATCGATCCTCAGCAGGCTCCAGGTCCATTCATGGCTTTATAACGAAAACCACACAAACATCTCTTTACTATGAACTGCGCAAAAACTCTCATAACTGACATTTATATTCTGATATTTATGTTCTGAAAATATCTATTAGGGGTTTACCGTAAACTTTGTAACAAGTATTTGACCCCAGAAAATAAGTTCTTCTGGTGATTGCTTGAATCTTTATCTAGTGCCATTATGATGAAAATGCCTTTCAGTTTGAGAGTTGAAATGATCGTAACAACTCTAAATCAAACAACATTGATGAAACAACAATTAGAAGGGTAAATGTGATAGAAAATAAATATTTTATTATTATTATATACATTTTTTCATGTCCCAGATTTCCTCAAATTTGTATAGAAATCTGTTCAATGGTTGTCAAATATTAGCATGATTTCAGACTGAAAAGAATGCCTGGTCAATGTGATTATCAGCCACAGTACCTAACAAATAACCCACCATAAACCCATCAAATTAAGCATGCATGTGTTTGAGGGTGTTGGGAATAATGCATTAGAAGTGTATACAGTGCTGTTGTAATGTGGTGAGCTTTAATGCCCATTCACATGTTGTGATATGCTCTTGAATCTGATGCTGCACTTACATGTAACACATCATCCTATGAAAGGCAGCCACTGTAATGGAAAGAATACGAACCATGTGTACGTATACTTCAGAGATAATGATGACAAATGAGAGGTTTCGAGTGTTCAATTACGGGACATCATCAGAAAAAGGAAGGAAATGCGCACGGTTGTGCTTGTTCATCTGATTAACAGAGTCCTGTGAAACTCTATAGCAGCCGAGCTCCATTATTTAGAGTGGCAACATGTAAACAGGAGAGATCAATGAGCCTCTCTAAAAGGCTAGAAGAGTCAAGCTTTGGAGGGGGTTATAATTAGGAGCCAGCTCTGTGTCTCCAACCTGATGCGCTCATTAAAAGCTGCTTACAAGTCGGGCCAGGACTGGAGACTATACAGTACAGTGTTTACACCAACAATAGTTTATGTAAGATAAGATTTGTTTTGTTAGGTGACTGAATCACCATTTTGTTTCCCCTTTCATTGGATTTTAATGCAAGATACAGATGTTTGAAACTAAGGCTGGGCTCAGGTTGGTTTGGTATATTGCTTTTTTAAAGAAATCTGGGAGTTTGTTTGGTGTCCCTCAGAGGTGTTTTGATCCTTAGGGCCAACATAGCTAATCAGTTTAAATGAAAAATGTAATAAATTGGTCATTATTGTTTGTAATGTATGACAAGCTGGTAAGAGAACTCAGAAGGTTTTCTTATTACCTGATTCCTGATATATAGATTTGAAATCTGACGATCGATGTTGTTTAAGATCCAGCGTTAATATATTAGACTGTTAACTGCTAACCCTTCTACAGTCAGCTGTATAGAACTAGCTTTGGCAAGTTTTTTATTATCAAGTTATATGGGAGAGCTTTTCTCCTTGACTTTGCATTCAATCTACTTCTAATGTTGGAACATAGTTCAATTTAACAGTCTTTGTTTCAATGTTAAGTGTCATGCACATATAAAGAATAATGTTGCTTGAATGACTGACAGGCTTCACAGCTTCTAGTCTCACATCATATTATCTGACCTCTACATTTATTATAAAATATGTTTGTATATGTCAAACTTAAATCAGCTTCATATAAATGAATGTCTTCAAAATCTGAACTTGCTCTTCAGTTTTCTGTGTACATCCTGACTCCTGACCTCGGTCAGGACGTATCAGAGGGGAAAAAATACTTTTTATTCTGAAAGGTTCCTCTCAGTCAGCAGGGACAGACCTTCTGCTGCTGCTGTTGTCAGTCCTTGTGAAGATAATGCTGATCGTATTCCTTTTTAACAATGCTGTTGTTGCAAGAGCAGCTCCACTGTGGTTAGGGTTAGGGCTTTGAGGACAGATAGGTTGACTGGTAATACTGCAGAGAACTGTGTGCGGACTCACCAATAAACCAACTAAAAAGTATTTCTGTGTAAATTATTGTAATTATATTCAGGCTTTGCATTTATTCTAAGACAACAGGGATTTAGCACCAATTTTGAAGATAAACTTCAGCTCCGCCATTCAAAGCAGCAACCCTGGTTCTGTAGGCTCTTAATCTACACAGCTCTTAAACTCAAGTAAGGAAAAATAAATTGATAATAATATTCATTCATTTAGTCGCTTGAAGATCCAATTATCACTTTATCAATAAAAACAAATGGAATGTCCAAAGGTCTCATATAGACATTTAAGTTGTATTTATTTAAAAATGTCAACTCAAGCATTGAGCAACATTCCATCTAAACAAATGGGTGCTCCCAAAGCCTTTAGGTGGTACAGTGAATTAAACAATGTATCTCTCAGACTATTAACTAGCCAACTGTTAACTAGTGAAGACTATTAGGCAGAACATTGTGCAAGTTATAATCGACTAATGTATGTAAGACAACCAGCTAACCAATCAGACCTGTCTGGTTTCAGACAGAGGGTGAAAAGAGGCGCTGCAGCACAGGCAGAATGAGAAAAAGAAAGACCTTTTCGAACATTAAAGCAGCATGTCACAGTAGAGGCACAAAATACAAATATGTACCTCTGATTATACATGTTTTAACAAAAAGTATTTTTTTTGTTCTTTTAGGCTTTTTTTTCAATTCATAATATGAAAAAAATATTAAACAACTTCACTTATTTGACTATTGTATCCAATTGACCAAACTGACCATCCTTGGATCAATGCGAACAAAATGTCTGGTTTCCTGGATGTAGGGAGAAAATAAATGTACTACTCCTCAGACAAAAGTTCACTTATTTCCATTACCCTTGTGACCATCCTACCATCAATTCTGTCCAAAACATTTGGGCCAGATGCGCAAATATAAAAGCTCTTCCCAGCAGGATACTACTCTCTGCGATACAATTAAATCTGACCTTCAAATGCTCTGTGAGACCCATCGTAAAACACTCCCCACATATCAACTCAACATCAAACTCCCACAGCAGTTTAACACAAATTACAAATGAGGAGACTCACATTTACTTTGACTATTTGGCCAAAACTCTTCTCTGAGATCATTTCATGATAAAACCTCTGCAGGACACAGTGAGACACACGTTAATTTATTGTCATACTGTAATTGACAACACAGGGAAATGTCAATAAACTTCACAGAAGTGCAGTTAAATAGTTATTTTTGTCACAGTTTTCTTATTCACAGTCTTAACATTCTTTTTTTTTTTATAACCTAAAGAGGAATGAAAAAAATAACAGTCAAAGATTATTGAATTGCCTTCCCATCCCAGTATGAGATGTCATTTAAACCTGGCCTAACAGCAATATAAATTATGAAATGTTGCATTATAATGTCTCCCGGTGTATTATCATTCAAATCATGTTTACAAAATGTCCCCTCAGAGAGAAGTCTAAAGGTTATTACGTCCTGTGTGTCATGAAAACAGTCAAAGGCAACATCAAGAGCAGCCATCCCTCTGCTCTCATATGCCGTGGAGACGTGAAGCAAAGAGTCAGGCTTCAATTGGATAATGAGCAGGGGCTTTTACATTTCCTTTTTTATTTTGGTAGCGTCTCGTTTGTCTCTTGTTTCAGATACTTCACTTCCTTTCACCTGTCCCTCGTTATCACCCTGCTTTCATGTATTTAGCATATAAATAGAAAACAAACATTGAACCATTGGCCGTGGTCATATTATTTTCGAGGAATGGCGCTCAGCACTCTTTTATAAGCCAAAAATATATCTCTTTACAGAAGTGGCCCAACAGTACTAAAATAATATAAGAGTAGATATTAAATGTATTTATAGGTAAAAGTGAACACCTTGCAAACACTGAACAAGATCCACCAACCGATGATTGATGGGTTGAACCAAAATTAGGTAGGAAAGACACAGAGATCTCTATCTGTAGCCAACATTAATACTAATACTAACATATATAAAACAAGACTTCTGGACCCATCAGAAAACAAACAACAAAGGAAAGAAATGTGACATCAAACACAGACTCATGAGCCCTGAAGGAAAAATTAAATGAGCCATGGTTCCCGCCCACTCTTTGTTGGTTTTCCTTTAATCAGGCCAGACAAGATACACCTGGGAGAAAACACAAGACATCATTCCAATCCTACCATAACCCTTTCCACGTCCCTTCCCAATAACACTGCATTTGTGTGTATTAAGTGTCATTCTGTTCCAAATGTGCCGGGAGCAGATGTTTTAAAACCCTTAAAAAGCAAATCAATGCTGACGTTTTATGTCTATCACTAATCATGCTGTGTACCAATAGTTTCATGCAAACATTTCCACATACATCTGAGCAATCTAGATAGACATGTTATATTGTACAGACAAAAACAACTTAAAGGTTACATTGTATGAGTTTGTATCTCCATGGTTGATTGCACCTATTGTAGGTTGTCTTGGATAAAGGTGTATATTAAATACAAACAATGTGATTAAACCCCTTTTTGTGTTTACAGGTGTATGTTACAGAGAGACAGTTTCAAAACCAAGCAGCTCATACACTATAGAGTTAAATACAAAAAGTATTAAGAAATAAATGTTTAACTTAACAGCATTAATGACCATGGCAATGCAATCCATTGGAACGCTAGAACGTTCTTTGCAATGGGTCAGGCAACCATTCTGTATTTCTGCTTTAAAGAATGATGCTGTTTTTGATGTGTAATATGTTTTTGCAGAAATCTTTCATTTGTGTACCTGCTCTTTAGATTTATGTGTACATCCTGACTGTGTATATCTGTATTTCTGTTTGTCAACACAATGAAGCACATCTCATTGACAAGCAAAGAGCCCTACACAACATTGTGTCAATTAAAAATTTGAATTCGGGAAGTATTGGATGTTAAGGACCAATAAACATAAGGGAAAGGGTGAAGGAGAAGGAAGGATGTCATCTCGTAGGCTGGTCTGAAGGACTTCTCTGAGGACACTCAGGCGGGTTTCTGTCTAATCTGAATACAAGCCCCGAGTGGACGGTACCACTTGGAAAGAAGTATGCACCATATTAAATAAGAAGGGATGAGGGGTGAAGGGAATAGAGGAATAGGGAATGTGAGTAACAATGAGGTAGAAAGGAGAATGTAGGACTGTGTTATGGATAAGAGGTCTTGTTAAGACGTGCTCCAAAACCTATGAAGTAAACTTCATGTGTCAGGGTGTTACTTTTCCGGAAGCTGTTCTTCAGTATTGACTCTCCCCCCAATACATCATCCAGCCACAGCTGGTTACACACTGACACTAGTGACCTTTCGTCTTGTCGGAGCAACAATCTGCATAACATGAGCACAAGAGAAGACTGCAGGTCTTTCACATAAAGCTTGCTATGTGCAGAATGGGATGGGATTATAGCATTTTTCCAATATTATGTTTTTGTGAGACAGACCCCTGAAGAAGAACTTGTCAAAGCACTCATAGTGGCCACATGAATAATGACCTGAGTAAAGTAGACATTAAGATAGAATGAGGATAAGGAGGTCGAGTAGGTTAGAAGCGTTAATAAAACAACCCATTGGAAAAATAGATCGCTGTTTCCTCCCGTTTCCAACCAGCAGCCGATGTTATTGTTTTCGTGTTAACCATCATCCCTTTTTTGGTTAAGAAAAAGGAAAAGGGTTTTTTGATAAGGGTCCGTTGTGTTTTTCTAAAGGAATTGGACAAACAAGTGTTTTTTATGGAAACGTCAGGAAATAATAAATAAAGATTATAAAAGGGGGGATGCAGGGGAGTCAAGTAGCAGTGTATCTTTTGATATCATCACGAAGGAAGTAGGAAATTCTTTAATTCCACCATAATTTTATTAATTTGTGTGCAAACAAAAACATGTTCTGATCTGTGGACATTGCAAAAAGGAAAATGCCATAAAGTCGTTAAAGAAATTACTGTATGTTATGGAGTGACAGTGATGTAGTAAAGACAAGAATAAGACAGCTATGATGCCAAATCCAGTGGCGAGCCGTCAGGGCCCTCTAGGCCCTCTCTGAGGGCCTAAGATATTCTACAAAATAATATTTAAAAACATTAAAAAAATATATATTTATTTAAAATATATTTTTTTTAAATATTTTTTTTGTTATATTTTTCATTAGTTTTGCCAAAATAACTTGATTTAAAATAACATTTCCAAAGAAATAAATCCTTCGAATCTGCCTATTCAGTTTCTGTTTGAATGTGAAGGGTTAAATGAAAGAAGCTCCTTTAGCCGTCTCTGCGAGTTACTGTGAAGAGAGGAGCTGATTGGATTGGTGGTCCTGCTGTAAATTCACAGAGGGCCCGCTATAGCAACTGAACGAGAGAGTAATGTCAAATGACAGTACAATTGACCAATCACATCTTCCCTCTAAATGGGTGGGTTTTATTATCGCGGACTTTATGACAAGTTCCGCCCGCTGTGAAGCTATTTTCTTGTTTCCATAGCAACAACAACTTCCTGTCAACAGCGTAAACTCGCCTTCAAAATAAAAGCATGCCAAATTACACTTAAAGGCCCGGATACACCAATCTGACAACAAAGATCTGATACAGACGGACCCCGACTGTTGTGTCGCCTCGCGTCTCTGCGTCTTGGCCATGTGTCGCACTGGAACACACCGCAAAGACTTCAGCCGACGGCCAAGAAGCACGTACGAACTGCGCATGCGTGAGTGGCAATAACTCTCCTTACCAGCAGGCGGCGGTAGTGTGTATTCGTCATTCAAAAGAGGCAACAACCGGAAGACAGACTGCGTGATACACCGAGAGAAGAAGAACAGACTGCGTGATATAAACAAACAACAAATAGCGTGTGCGTTCCATTTTCACTCTACAATGAGAAGCTCATGGGGCTTTCCCGAACCTGTGTCGAGAGCTGGAGTTAAATGAAATCTCAGATTTGCCTTCTTAATAGTTTGTTTGGGTCCCTCACTTCCGTTTCGCTTCTCATGCACTGATTCGCTAGCTGAACAGCCAATCAGGGTGATTTATTTTGCCGACTGCCTTTGGCCGACTGCCCAGGGTTTTCGGCCGAAAAGGCGTCGGCCCAGCTGAAAAGACCCGACGGTGCGGGACACACCAATCTGAGTAGGGCGTGTCGACGCTCATCGTCGGCCTGACGCCCACCGACGCCGATAATCGGCCTGGTGTGTCTGTGCCTTTAGACATACAACTGCAACGAAAGTAACAAACACAATGCAATATCCTTTTCAATTTCAAAGAACACAAATTGGGTTATTTACAGGTGTTGTTTTGTGTGGTAGAGGGTCGCTTTCATTGATGCGTTTTGCACCCCAGGCCGTTGTTTTAATATTCCGCTGAAGTATACGCTGTGACGGGGGGGTGGGGGGTCAGAGGGCCTAGGTATAAAACTCACGGCTCACCACTGGCCAAATATATCCCTAATGATTGAAAGTGTCACACAATAACTTTTATTTTACACGAAAAGCAGCGATGAAGTTTTGAGGTGAAGAGTGACACATCTGTTTTATTGATTTCCGTTTCAGATCCAGAGCCTCACAGTGTCTCTGTGGGCTGTCTGGGGACATTTGCAGCTGCAAACAGCAGGAGTCCAACATTAACCACAACACACACACACACACACACACACACACACACACACACACACACACACACACACACACACACACACACACACACACACATACATACATACATACATACATTCACACACGCACACACACACATACATAACTGTACATAGCAATGCTATTTGAAAGCCAGCACATATCCATGAAGGAACATATTTGGAGTAACCGAGAAGGGGGCCATGTCAATGCTCAAAGATGTCTGTAGAAAGCACATCAGATACTTTTGTTTCACATTTGACAATGTAGTGTGCATTGCTGACATGTATCCTACCAAAACATGTATGTGTTGCTCAGAAGAAAAGCTCTATTGGGCTACCAGAGGTCAAAACTAGGTGGCTTTGAAGGGATTTTTTCATAAAGCTTGGTCAAGCCCAGTTGAACTGTTGCGGAAATGACTAGACGGCGAAAGTCATAAACATAAAACAAGATCAAAGGATTGCTAGCTAATAACATCATGCACGATACAGTTTATGGAAGATGCAAGAAGGCCAATGGGAGAATGGCTGACGGATATCAAGAGGTGGACGGAGAGAGCAGTGGAGAGTTTATGAGACTTGCGGAAGATCAGGATGTGTGGAGAGGGGATGTTTTGAAAGATTTGGTCATTATTTTTCTAGAAACACATGTGACATCTGTGGACAAATACAAAGCCTTTATTTTTTAGATCAGAATGAAATCCCAAATTCAGCCAGATCTATCTGAACCACTGATTTGGAGGTGAACCTGTAAGTGACCACGCATACAATGTAAATTATAATCCAGTATTTCAAGAATAAGATTTGTCCTTATAGCAACAATTAGTGGCTTTCAGAAGGGTTTAATTTGGGTACTGGACGTTTGTTCCTGCAACATGACAAATACACAGCAGAAATGCAAAACATACACATCTATGCATTATTTGAAGCTTTGGTCAAGCTCCAGACTGCAGCCGGCAATATAAATTAAGCCCCAACATTAAATAATAATATGCAAGCCTAATCCCTGTATTAGAGCACCCCCACTCTCCTATCTGCAGGAAATTCATTGTTGGCGCTCTGTTGGAAAAGACAAAGACTGTCTGTCAGCTATCGACCTCTGCAAGGTGCAAGGTGCCTCCAGCACACGCACACGCACACGCACACGCACACGCACACGCACACGCACACGCACACGCACACACACACACACACACACACACACACACACACACACACACACACACACACACACACAACCACACACCCGCTGGGCTGTCAACCTGCAGTGTGTGTGTTTATTCTAACTGTTTATATAAAGTGTCCTGAGTAATGTAACATTTACACAACTACAAGGGCATCCCAACTGTACTACAGGACACTCTGGATACACACACACACACACACACACACACACACACACACACACACACACACACACACACACACACACACATACACACACACACACACACACACACACACACACATGCAAACATGAGCTTGTTTGTGTTATAGCATGCAAAAGGCAGCATTTACATTGCACCAAAGAAAACCATTGTATTATCATTAATCACCTTATCAGCTATACCAGGCCAGAAAGGGCTACATATAGCTTTAAACTGGTCGTGATCTATTGCTTATAAATGTTAAATGACAGTTGTGTAATGTATTCTTTCCAAAGACTTAGCACTTTACCTATAAGTGACTTTCGTAACCTTTGCAGTGACTTTGGTAGAAAAGAGTGGATTACCAGCTTTTATACAAACCAATAATAATAAATAAATACATTTAGAGTGATGAAATAAATGTTTTGGACCATTTGATATTTAGGGTTGTATTTTCAGGGGATTTGGTTAGTATTACATGTTTTAGCTCATGATATTTCTAAATAAAACAGGAATTCTCTCAAATTCTAGATAATGTTAATAATTATATGTTATAAATACATTTGAAGTGTATTGAGCCCTATTCTAAAGCTTGGTCCATTTACTTCTGGAAATATACATCTTAGTGGTCCTGGTGTGCAGTATAGCCTCTGGTATTTTGCTGATAATGGTTAGTATATTGATATGTACAGACATAATTATGTGGCCCTATTCTTAGTGTAAGTTTTACGCATGTGATTACGACAGAATATGTGTGCTGATATTGGCTCCTCATCCTGTCCTCTCTCGTGTGTCCGCGCGCAGCTGTGCGCTCCGCTCCGTCTGCCTTTCAGGGAGGAGCGCACCTTGTTTGGCTCTCAGTCGAGTCCCGGCTCTCCTCCGCGCGTAACGCAGACCTCCTCCTGCACCGAAGAGACATTCACATGAGGACACGGCCAACAAGAGGCGCAGTTCATGGATTGTTGGACATTTGAAAAGGGAACTCATTTCTTACTCTCGAAGACTTTTTCGCGTGAGTCTTTCCAAGCGAACAAGCCTACAGAATGTTACTGCTCAGTATCTGTGGATGCTCGTGGATGAAATGGATGGCCACATTGCTTCACATGGGGATGTTCCTGCAGCTGGCGCTGTGGGAGACGGTGAGTTCACTCGCAACACAAGGCTGTGGATCTTCAGGATTGGCATGATGATGTGTTTACTTATAGGGTTCTATTGATTTCATTTCCAAATAATAGTTAGTTGTTCGCTTAGCTCTGCACATGTACAGCACAAAACAGTCAATTTTAAAGGGGTGATATGACACCAATGTGACTAACATCATTCCATATGGTGTCCAATGTATCAATCAGTAAGCAGATTATATAAGAGTTCTAGGATGAGTCCACTTACTGCTTAGTTTGTTGAAATAATATATTGAAGATTCACGGTGTGCCTGTTTTTTTATTTGTTAATTGGCTTAACATTTGTTTTATTTTTGCATTGATATCACTTAGTGTGTATATTTCCTACATATATTTCCATCTTGAAAGGAAAGGAAATGGGGATGAATTTGTTATAGATTTAATATCATAAGGAGCGATGTTTATTTCTTATCATTCTTTCATTTAATCATTAAGATTAAGATTTTGTTGTGCATTTAAGACTTATTCTGCAGTAAGAAAGTTTTATATAACTTATTGAATAATTCGACCAAACT
Source organism: Trematomus bernacchii (assembly GCF_902827165.1). Classification (NCBI taxonomy): domain Eukaryota; kingdom Metazoa; phylum Chordata; class Actinopteri; order Perciformes; family Nototheniidae; genus Trematomus; species Trematomus bernacchii. Next base: position 21,162,641 of record NW_022987739.1, read on the forward strand.
ATATTCCATCTGAGAAGCTGCAGACATGGACCTGCTGCCCTATTGCTGTGTGACGTATCTGAATTGATTTACGACCACGATTCCCTGATGGATGATACATTTGTCTTTGAGTGGTTATTTAATGATAATCTTTCTATTATTGTTATTCCAGGCTTTTGGCATATAGACTTGATTTCTTCTTTTTTTTGCCCCGTGTTGGTGTCCTAAGGAAAGTTTGATAAATTAAATATCTATATGAGGAACCAGCGATAAAGACACTCACTTTACTCTGCTGCTTTTAGCTCCTGACAGACAGCAGCAGCAAAGAGAAAGCATTAATATATATGTCTGCAGATGCACCTGTTTGAATTTAAGATAATGCCACAATTCAGGGTGAATAATATTCCCTTTAAAGTCCATTTTATCCATATTTGAACTTGGATTAAATGCCATTATAAAGGATTTTCACCTCCCGCAACTGTGTGCTCCTCTGAGAGTTCAGCAGAGTCCAAATCCTAATGGGGGATTTGGTGTAGTGACGTGTCTCTCATGAACCTGAAGGCAATTATCCGGTGTTGTCCAGTCCTTTATTAGCTGCTTCCTCCACAGACTCAGAATGTGCTCATTTGATCCTCTCTGCCTTTTCATTATAGATCATTGTTCTTCTGGTGACAGCAGGATGGACATTTAATGCCACTTATTGAACTGCTGGATCACTATAATTGCGTCCAGAGTGAACATGGCTGGAGTGATTTAGTGTTCACACATCCTTAACACTCTTTATTTCCGTCTCTCCGTCTCCTGCTCTTTTTGACATTCTACTGTATGTGTCTCATAACATTCTGTGAGCTTTTTTAGGTCCTTGTCTTCATGTGTACAGGGATTTATTTTTATCAATATAGCTTTGTCATTCCTTTTTGTCAACACCCAGGCGGGTTTTAGGTCATTGAAAACAGAGCTCTATAAAAATCGAGGTGGTGAAGATCTTTAGAAACGCCTCATTCATTGTTGCTGTGGAGTTGTAATGCTTGTAACGTCCACATGTATGTGCTGTCATCTTATTGGCTCCATCCGGTGTTGGCCATATATTACCATCTAACAGCACTTTTTGACATGTTTACATACTGTACATTTACATTGACTCTTCCACTATATTGAGGAACAAAGGCATCATATTGCACTACAGACGTCATTGCAACATTATCCAACACCAAGAAGATGACGGAGTGTGTAACCCAACCAGCCTCACACTTTGACAGTGCCTCAGTAGCGTTTTTCGGGATTTCATAAGAGTATTTTAAAACCATGCATACAAAAGAACCTGTATATTATGGCCTTGCCATCATTGTAAGTAACCCGGAACATAAGCCAAGCTTTTTTTCACCATTACAATAACTCCAATGGGCACCCCACTGTTAGCATATATTATCCCAAATACTAGGGCTACTATAGAGTTACTTTACTACTTCATAAACTGTTGGGTATTTAAATACATAACAACGCATCATCATTTATAAGTTCATCATATTTATAAAATAACTCCCCGCCCTATGTCTGCAGCATGTCGTACCGCTCCCCTACAAACAAGCCATACGACTTTGAATGATTTCTAAAGGCCACAGGTAGCCCGTGCAGAGAGGTCAACATGGAGGAATGGACTCCAGTATTTATAAATTATATGAGATCATTTTCCTGGTGGCTGTATTCTGTCAAATGGAAGGAGGTTGATTGATTTTGGGGACAAATAGCGCCAGTAATAGAGTAATTAGACTCAAAGGCTGGGAGGGTTTTTTGTGTCTGAAAATAAAAAGAATGAAGCTGCCTTTGTTATATTTCAAAAAATATTTAACGTTGGGCCTTTTTTTGTTTTTATAAATTGAAGGTGGTTGTCTTGTAATATCTTCAAATTACATAATCAAACAGGATTAAAGGAAAACTATTTTTTGGAACCTTTTTTCTCTTACACAAAATGCAACCTAGAGGACAACTGTTTTCTTTAAATCAATACGGAAATACAGTTACGATAGCAGCTCTCTGATGTAAGATGTACTGTAAGCCTACTTGGGGAAGGGGGTGTTTGAGCTATTTCCTAATGTTAGCATGCCATCGTGTGCATTGTCCTTTTCACGCAGTCCTCTTGAACAGTGTTGTATAAGGGCCCATAACTACAGATGGGTACATATAGGTTTCTTTGTGTTACTGTGGGGGACCTTCAATTTAAACTACATTAATGTAGCCATAACTTTTAGCCTCGCAGTCCAGGGGCAGGCTGTGTGTGTTGGTGAAAGGGCATGGAACAGTTGAACTCAATTCTGTAATGCTGGCTTGAGCAGAATACAATATATTTAGTTTTACAGGAATTTTAACAAACTGTGTTGACTGGATCTAGGCAGAAAAGGGAAAATCTTTGGATGTTATCCTCAGGGGAACCTCTGCCTTGCATTTCATGTTGATCTATCCAATAGGCAGAGATATTTTGCTCTTAAGCACACATTTCAACATCATGCTGGCGCTAAATTCAGGGGATCAATTAAATCTTAAGAACTCATCATCTGGAAACCATGAATGTCTATAAGTGCCAATTCTGTAGGTGGATGTCAATGAATGAATAATTTAATTAATTAACGGTTAATTATTCATTTACATTTTAAATGAATAATTGAAAACTTGAAAGCAAAGGATGCAAATTAGAGTATTTTCCTAAAATGTCAAATTATTCTTGCTATTCCTACTATTCCTGCAACTGGGCCAAAAATTACATACAGTAAAACAAAATCTCACTTCTGTATATGGCACTTAGGAATGTTTAGCTTATTTATTAGCTTATTTGAAGCAAATGCAGTAGCAATTACCATCGTTTGACATATTAAAGCTAACGTACTTACAGGATTCTTATTTTGAGTTTATATCTTCATGGTTAAAGGCACTTATTTTAAATTGCTTCGGATAAAAGCGTCAGCCAAATAAAATGTAATGTCTGTAATACAGCATGTGGATGAGAAGAGAGAGTTCTGATGAATGCAATAAACCTATGAATCAGCAGCGTAAAAATTATAGGAAAAGTGCAAATTACTTTTCCTGGGAGTAGGATTTAGATTGAAAACATTAAACAGCCAATAAGAGACACACACCCACTCACACATACTAATGACATCAGAGCCCTGGTAATTACCTGTCCTTACCTATCACTTTGAAATTCTGAATGTAAATGATGGCTGCTCGGTAAAGGTTGCTGAAGGCAGTCTGGGCCCCGCGATAATGACCCGGTCAAGGCAGTGATTGAATTTAAATGACATTGCCGGCACGTAAACTGTTGGCATTTAGGATCGAGGGTTACAATAATTAAAGTGCCCGCTCAAATGGCACTCCAGATCTTCACTTAAAGAGACACACAAGTTCAACAGAATGCACATCATTAAACTGTTACCTGACACATTGTGTTGTTTTATAAGACAGCATGTCGTGTCACCATCTTGGGAATGTAAAGGAGGTTTGTAACATAAACCTGCAGGGCAGATATGACTGCGCTGTGTTGTGTCATCGGGAGGCTGTGCTGCCAGATTCAGATGTTCAGCTACACTCACTCATTTGTATTTGCTGTAGGCTATAGCTGATGTTTGGGTTTATGGGCCACCCAAATTGAATTGTTGACATATTTTGCCTTTTCATATTAAATGGACTAAAATAGAAAATGAAATCATTCAGAGCTGTTGGAAAATATATGACAATAGGAGCCTCCGCCACAATCCATGTTCTTCTTACAATCTCAAAGCATTTTCAGTCTGTCATGTGGGGAACTGATGGGGTTATTAGTCATGTAAATAAAGAGTCTCAACCTACAAAAGGCATTTCAAGACAATTGAAAACAAAATATTCCCATTTGTTGACCTTTCTCCCACATCTGCTTACTTAATCTTCACTAATACTTTTACGTTTTGTGTTGTTGTCGAGCCATTTCGAAGTATCCACACTTGGGACCTCATTGGTCGATGGAGAAATCCTACGCTTCTTTGTAATACTAGATTAAAAAAAATGTTTTTATCCAGGCAGCAATCTTTCATACTTAAAATAATTCACAAAATAATTCAGTTAGTTAGTCATGTTAGAGCCATTTTACGTTAATAAGATTATTATTCAGGGATGCAAACTTGTCACCTTTCGGCGAAATTCGCCATTTTGATTCCAAAATAGGTCGTTTGTGTGATTCATGTAGATCTGCAATAAAAATATTTTTGGGGTATGGGGGGTGTCTGGGACCCGGAGTAATCTGCGGCCGCGAGCTGTTATGTGCCATCATGACACGCATGGTGTTCTTTTTTTATATATTATAATGAAGCGCGAGCACAAGTCTTCCTGCCTGTCGGCTCTGCTCATGGATGTATAATAAGGCTCTGCTGCTCCGGGATGAGGGTCTAGCTTCAGCAGCTACATTACCTACGGTGCGTTCGTTAATATTAACTGTGCGGTCCAGAGTCACTGTGGCACAGACTGGACCGCTGGTTAGAACGGGGTGTTCGGAGCAGCAGAGCGTGATGTGCACTGAAAAGTGTTTCTGTCGCAATATTATTTAATGAATCGTTGAGCTAGCTAACTAGCATACATTGTCACTATCTGCTAACGTTAGCTTTAGCCTTCGTTTTCAAATAGTTTCTTTCATAGCCTATAAACGGAGGTGGTATAATGCCGCGTTTCCACTACACGGCCTCGCTCGGCCCCGCTCGGTATGGCTGGGCCTCGTTAGGACTGGCTCACTTTATGGCGCATTTCCATTACAGTTTAGGAACTGGGCTAGAAAAACTGTGAATTAGGACCCGCCGGCCGGTACTAGGCCAAGTGGAAACGCAACCAAAGACGGGCCGCTGACGTCACAGCCCTCTTAAACCGGGCTGCGGGCTGTAGTGGAAACGCGCCATAAAAGTATCTTGTACTTGAGTAAAAGTAGAAGTACTCAGATCTTGTTCTTGAGTAAAAGTTGAAGTACTCAGGTCTTGTACTTGAGTACAAGTAGAAGTACTCAGATCTTGTTCTTGAGTAAAAGTAGAAGTACTCAGATCTTGTACTTGAGTAAAAGTAGAAGTACCAGAGTGTAGGAATACTCTGTTACAGTAAAAGTCCTGCATTCAAAATGTTCCTCAAGTAAAAGTAGAAAAGTATTATCATTAAAATATACTTAAAGTAGCGACAGTAAAAGTAGTCATTGTGCAGATTGGTCAATTTCAGAATAATATATATGATATGTTTTATAATTATTGATCATGAAAGTGTTCTCAAAGCTGGTAAAGGTGCAGCTAGTTTGAATGACTTTGTATACTGCAGGGTAGCTTGTGAATTTACTCCAGGTGGAACTAAAGTCTGATTTAACACTTGATTATATTTCACATCATTCATCCACATCTGTGAAGTAACTAAAGGTATTCAATACATGTAGTAGAGTAAAAGTACACCATTTACCTCTGAACTGTAGAGGAGAAGAAGAACAAAGTAGCAAAACATTGAAATACTTAAATAAAGTACAAGTATCTAAAAATTGTACCCAAGTATAGTACTTGAGTTTATGAACTTAGTTACTTTACACCACTGGCTATAAAGATAGAAAGACAGCCTTGCACAGAGGCTTGAAAATACATTTTCAAAATGCTCAACAGTCCTGCCAAAATTATAAACTGACTGCTACACAATTAAAATAAATGCTTAAATATATTTCTATTAGATGTGACTCTTTGGCGTTTCTGTTATTATTAACTGTTGCTTTAGTTGTTCTGACTGCTAAAATCCTGTTATTCCTCATTTTAAAGCTGATATTCCGTGGGGTCGGGGGGCTCGGATCCTTGTCACCTTTTTCATACCTGATGAGTTTGCATCCCTGATTATTGTTTGAATATCTGCACAAATCTTTAGATTAAACTTGCTTAATTAGTTGTTTTTGTGACTAATACTGAGATTTAGTTAATTTAAGTTTCTCTTTGCTGTCAATGAATAGGCGCTGCTTGGGAGGATATCACATGCATTTCTATATATGGGAGGAAAATGTACACAGCTTATGTTGGTTTGTTCGGGAAGCGATACATTTTTTTGTTGTTGTAATCTTTCAATTTGAACTCCTAACACAATGAAAAAATCAACTGGTTAAATGAAGGAAAAACACACAAAGACAAGACTGTAGATGTCCTACAAGAGGCCAGGAGCAAATAACAGTGTCCATCTCCTTTCATTTTAATCCTGGACACTGCAGCGCTGTGAGAGATAAAGGTCGAATGTCACTCTCTCCTGCAGTGTCTCCATCTGTCCAACTGGCAGGTGTTCAACCTGTGACGGCTCGCATATTTCACACCAAATAGATTCATCATAGAAATCAATTAAATACATTCGAAGCAATTATAGGGATTTTAGTCTCACTTGACACCGAAGGGATCCATTTTGTTACACGATTGCATATAATTAATTTAACTGCAGGGTGGAGATACTGCTGGAATCTTGTCATATGTGAATTGATACATCTTGTAGGATTATTATAAACCTGTACGAGTCTCTCTGTCCTCCTCCTCTTTATGGTCTTCAGAAGGCGTGAAAAAGGCAGAGGAGCCTTGACAGCAGATGTCAGGACTTAAAGCGAAAGTTGTTGAACTCCCACGTTAGAGCTGTCAGGGGGGCTGATTACCGTACAGAGGTTTATCACTGGAGGGGAACTCCAACATCCCTCTGAGTTCTCAAGTGGGGAGAGAGGTGCAGCGAAGATATGTAATAGGCAAGGTTTATATTAAATCCACATGAGCGGAAAGCGGAAAGATGGACAGATCCACCCCTCAGTAATTAAGAATGAAACAGTACTCGATCAATATTATTGATTTTAAAAGGTTTTTAATTTGTAATGTTGTCACAATGTCACCGCAGAAATAAAATCCTGAAAGTCAGCATGTAAATAGCTTCATGTGGGCAAGCACTGGTGCGAAAAATGATAAAAAACCATCCTTCCATAAGAGCCATTTTTCCAGGTTTCAATTTTGTATTGGGGCTGTGGCTCAGGAGGTAGAGCGGTTGACCACCAAATGGAATGTTGGTGTTTGATTCCGGTCAATATGTCAATGTGTCCCTGGGAAAAATACCAACCTCAAATTGGTTCCAATGGCATGGCCAACGATGCACGACTGAATATGTTTGGAAGGGTGAGTGCTTAATTGTGTTGTTGCTTTTAGAGGGGCTGGAAAAGCGCTGCACAAGAATGCAGTCAATGACATTTGCTTTTCTCATGACATAAGGAAAGACCCTTTAAAAAATCCCCTCAGAAAACAACAACAACAACAACAACACCAAGGCGTTGAGAAAACTCTCCTCTCAGCTTTTAATAAAAAAAAACAATAACCTCCCAGTGTTTCTTGTTATTATTTTCATGAAAATATCTGAAATCTTAAAAGTCGGAGCACTCAGAAAGAAAGACGCTAGGTGGAGCACTTTTGCTTGAGGCGGACGCATGCGATGGAAATATCGAAAAATGATTGATAAAAGATGTTTGGAAATTGACCCTAATGTAGCCTAGAAAAATAAGTAGCAACCCAATAAACATTGCATCAGTATCACTGTCTTCAAATGTATATCCACTCTGGTGTTCTCTCTTCTTTTTAGACAGAGGCCATCCACCCAGACTGTGCCCTGGTGGTTCAGCACATGAAGGCGCAGGAAGAATGTAAGCACATCCTCAAACAAGAGGAGAACAACCACTCCAACAAGACAGGTGTGTGCTTTTTAATCAAGTTGCAGGAAAAAGCTAACGCACATACTTACATAATGACTCTTGACTGTACCTCAGGTCCGCACATACTGTCTCTAGTCTTTGTTTCAGAGAGAGTAAGTGTCCTTAGAAACTAAGATTTTTTTTTTAGATGTAGTTGATTTGACTGACTGAGATTATTCTATTTTGTTCAATTAAATTAGATGTTTGTACATATTTAAATTATTTACAATATGTTATGAAATTGGTTGGTGCTAAAAACTTGGTTCTGGTACCTTTTTACTTTACAATAAACCTCACCATATTACTTAAAAGGATTGAAGATAATCCCTGATTATATTGGTCAACAAATACATTGAGTTAAATTATCAAATGATAAATTGTCTAATTTGAAGCAAGAAGAACAAGTTGCTATCTACCACAAACAAATACAATCTTTGATAATGCATAGAAACCACAGTAAAATATTAGATATTAACAAATGTGAGTCATGATTAGGAGTTCAGTTTATTTTTGCTATATCCAAGGAAATAGATGTACTCAGCTTCGCCGAGAGGAAAGTCTCTATTTCGGTCTTTATTATAGGCTGAAGATCACTTATTCCATTCCCCTTCTCTTCCACTAATTCAGAGGCGGTTAAAGGGAGTGAAATACGTTGAAGCTTTGAAAGTATATGTCAGGAGTTGAAGAAAGCATCAGTCAGCTTGCACAATTCTACCCAGGGAATTGATAATAAGTGTATGGAGGCTGCTCATTAAAGAATAATAACCGCCATCCTAACAGTATTATTTATCAGAGAATCAACCCTTGCAATCTCATTAGATAGGCCTACAGTATACAAACCAAACAGCTCTGTAGATAGATAAAAGGCAGCACAATCCTAAAAGCTTATCGTCAGAAAGCCATTTTTGACGTGGAACTGAGGCCAATATTTAGAATGAGAAATATGAGAAACGCCTCCATTTAACTCCATTCAGGAAACACATAAATATAACCTTGCAGAACTCTGAAGTTACTGGTCTATCGCTGTCTCCATTGGTTAGTCTTTTCCTTGTGTTACTGTATGACTGTGATGTTTCAAAGAGTTTGTTCGGTTTCATCAAAGTTACACAAACCATGCAGAACATGGCTTAGCTTCCATGCAGGTATTCCGTTCTCCTTCTAACTGTTAGCATTCGGATCGCCATTTACTGGCAGTGTAAAGGAAGCTTCTTTGCGAACAATTATTTGCAAGCTAACTACAGCTGTTGAACAACAGAAAAGCTACCAAATGTGTCTGGCATTTCTGCTCTCATCACATGGAATCAAGTAAAGTCCAAAGCACAAGCTTTATCTGAAACTTGATGTTTAGATTCCCCACACAACTCTGTGTCTGGACCTGCTAACGTTGTTGAATTCATAAATGATATCCGGGCACATTATTCTTGCGTCTTTGGTGAGGCACTGTTTATAAAGTCACCATTTGAGAAAGGTTTCCCGTGTCGAATTGAGCTACCTGTTGTGGAATTTTTTGTGTTTTGTTAGCATGGATAAAATACAGTTGCCACTTTCCTAACCTTCTGTTCGCACAAGTGTAGGCTGGTAGGTTTAATGTTTGGTTTTCTCTTTCATAATTACAACAATTTCATTGCAAATCAAACAGACACTTCCCCTTGACTTCTATCGAGAAATATACATTTTCCCACTGTGTCTGAAAATGTATGCACTCACTTGCTATCTTGCGCTATCGTGCCATTTTTAGTCACCCTTGGCAAAAAAACAAAAAAATTCCTCTCAACTGAGTTTATCTCAAAAAGTGCCCATTTATTTGTTTCAAATAATATACCCGACACAAACTATTTAAAGAGTATTCTTTGGTGTAAACTCCACTACTACATACAGTAGTAGTAACACAAAACTAAGGGGTGATGAAGCAGGAGGCATTCGGTGTGGCAAGGTGCATTAACACACCTGCATGTAAAGCTCAATGCTGCACACACATCAGGCTTCCCGTGTCTGGTGATTGCATCTCTTTATTCAAAAGCATAGCGAGCACATTTGCTTCCTGGTATCCAATTACCATCCTTCACCTGGCAGAGCAGCCAAATCAATCAAGGGAACTAATCAGGTGAGGAGATGTCTGGGTTAAAGGGAATGCTTGGTCAACCTGGCCTGGCCCGGTTTCAGCTCAGGTAGGAGATGAGCCAACTGCATCAGGGGAGATTCATCCTTTATCCTCCCTTCAATGCCTCAGAAAAAAGAAAAAATGACTGGAGCAGCCACCTAAACAGCTTGTCCTTCAAGAGGCCCCACGCTTCATTTTCAATATGACATGCTGTCTGAAAGCATGTCCATTACACCTCAAAATATCAATTCTTATTGTTTGGAAGTGTTTTGAGTTATGCGATAGGGTCATTCCAGGCAAGTAAGCTCCGCTCTCGCCGCCTCGCTCTGTCTCTCCATTTTGAAAAGGTTCTAATGAAAGCTACACACTTGGTGAGACAGTCATCTCCTCTCCTGTGGGACTGCCTGCGCATGACACAGCTGGTGTCGCACGGAATTAATTGCATCATTTGTCACGCTTTCCTGTTATCGTCCAAAGCAAAGATGTGACAATTAGCATTTGAAGCGGCGTGTACGAGGAGCATCAAGCCCGGACTGAAGAAGACTGGCACCGCTTCACTTGTCTTGTCAGCCTTTACAAAGAGGAACGGTCAGGAGGGAGAAACAGTCCCAACTTCTCCTTTACGCTCTCCCCAGTGACCAAACCACGCCACCAAACACATAAGCATTGAATCAGTCAATCAAATTATGATAGGATAAGGATGACCTTTATTGATCCACATAGGGAAGTTAAGGTGTTAAAGCATGTGAATGTGCAAGTTTGAGTGGAAATCATATGTACATACAGTACAAATCCAATCTACATAAATACATAAATTAGAGATTTTTTCCAGAAAGGGCTATGCTCTTTGAGGGGGGACTACTGAATGCTACGTTGGCACATTGTTCTGAAACACCTATAATCTGCATAATGTCCCGTTCGACCAACGATCATTCATCCGACAAAAACCCATTGCTCCAAAAGGCCAATGGATCCAGAAATAGTAGTGGTAGGAGTATATAGTAACTGTCAATACCTGCCTGCATCTAAGTTGTTTCCAGATCAGTGTCATGTTAGATGGGCTTATGCTACATATAGATAAGGATCACATACGACGATGTCTAATTCAACAGTCTATTGGCATATCCTTACAGTGAGCCAACGAACAGCTAACCAACAATAGCTAGCCATGGTTCTGATGCGGATGCTTATCATCTTGATGGTGGGATTATGCAATCAGTGTGATGGGAACAGAGGCTTAGCGGTAGCTAGCATTTTGTCTAGCGTAGGTAGCCGGCATGGCCATCTAAATAAGGCCACAGAAACAGCACCAGACATTAAAGCCAATTTGACAAAACTAAGGAATTACAATTTCAGGTTCTGTCATGTGATGCCATTGAACCCTAAAATACTTTTTCCCATAGACTTACATAATGCAAGAGATGTCTGTAAATCTGCAGAAAATCAAGCTAGAACAAACAATTAAGGAATCCGGTGTTATTTTCCTTATTCTGTTGATAGGGAGCCCTCTTCCAATATAATCCTCATTAACCCTTGTGTTGTGTTCGAAAGCTGTTACCGTTCATGGTGTTCGCAGGTCAATTTTGACCCATGATTTATCTCAGTCCAAAACACTAAAAATGTTTTACTATCATCCAATATTGTTTTAACTATATCATAACTAACTTATTATGCAATCATAACCGTACAATCCTGTTGTAATTTAATGTTATGGCCCAAAACACATTACACCACATATTGCACACGTGCATATGTTTGTTCAGGTTCAAGTGTTAGTGTACATATTCTTTGTGAAAGGTGGAGTTCCCGTGGGGGGAGGGGGTCAGAGGGATGGGAGACCAGGTGCATGTTGCGAAAAATTATTGTTACAGTGGATGAAGGGGGTGGGGCTTTTTTTTGACATTTCTTTTGACTTTTTGCAGGTAAGTAGGACGTTTTAAGTGCTGGTTTGCTTTGCGTCACTTTGTGGTCAATTGACTTTCCAACGTAAAATGATAAAAGCGCCTTGAAAAATAATCTCTGTGGACCTTGCCATTACCAACCACACCAATAATCTGGTCCCATTCATTACATTGCATTCCATTTGGCTGACGTATTTATCCAAAGCAACGTACAATAAGTGCAAAAAACATTTTCTAACAACCAGGAAAGATATATTCACTTCAAGCAAGTCATACCATTCCAAGTACTGGTGAAATTGTTACACAGTTCCATCCATGTTTGTGCACATTAACTATCAATTTGAGAGCATGGATAAGTTATTCATTCGCTCAAATTAACACAAGTTTTCCCATCGCAATGAAATGAAATGAAATTATAGACAAGTTTAAGTGATTAGTTGTTTCATTATGAGGCAAAAGGCAACATAAGCCTAGTGAAACCTAATTTAAGTGTTGGCTGTGGATTTATTAGTTTAATTTTAACGAGCTATTTCCACTGTTATGTAAGAAATGTAATTAAATTCAAACATATTTATTTCACAAGCATAACTTTGTATTGACCATTTCACCACATGGCCACTTCTACTTTTGATAGCTTTTGCTGCTGTTTCTCTCAATGCATGAAAATAAACAGAAGTTGTTAGTTTGAATATCAGGCGAAACAGGTGGGTTTAGTCACACAATCCCCCTGCAAATCCATTCAGACCAATTCTAATCTTCTAATGAAGGGAGGGGGCAAAAGGCGATACGGCTCTTGAAAGATTGATCGGGGAATTATTAGGCTTCATAACGGCAATGTTGCAGAAGATTACACAGTTTGTTGTGGTTACGTAAGGCTCTGAATCCTGTTCACCTGTCAGTGTTCTTCTTTAATTACTGACCACCTCGCTGCACATTATCCCGCTTATTACACAGCTATGTACTGAATAAACCAACGACTTGACACGAAAAATGTATTAAAAATGATTTTATTTATGTAAAAATGATTTCAATGCTTCTGCCTGGAAAACAAATAGTCCGTTCAAACTGTGTACCAACGACTAGAACTGCGGCGACAGCTACGTAAGTTATAATTAAGGCAGCTCTAAACGAAGTGTTCTGTAAATGCCAAAGCCAGTTCACATTTTCTTTTCCATCAACCAGTCTTTAAACAATGCCAGAGCCCATAATGTGTTCCTATCAGTGTTTACTTCTTGTCGGTCTTCTTCTTCTGATTTCTCTGACGTCCAGTGCCTTGTCTTTATTTACTGGGGACAGTTTAGCCATCATCCAAAGTTGTTGGTTGCTGATGGATGAAAACTAATGTTTGTTGTCGACAGCTAACGTTAATTCAACCAGACTTTTTTTTGCGGTTAGATATGACTTCACATTGAAGTGAAGTTGATCTTCCTCAGCAATGGTCTTATCTCCTTAGGAGCAGCAACAATTAAAAACATCTGGAATGTTCAATTTGACCAATCAGAATCGAGTATCCAACTAAGCCGTGTAATAATGAGGTGTGAAGTGCCTTTAATGGACATAAAGGACACAAAACTACAAGGTAAAAACACACTCTCAAATTCACTTTGTGCCCTTTTCTCTTTCTTGAATCATCAACAACTGTCCTCTGGAGAGAGAGCGGGGGGGGCAGATGTCTCGTCTACTTCAGGTTAATTACCTTCACACCTCCATTCCCTCAGGAAAAACAAGAAGAGCAGAAACACAGAAACACCTTGACAGAGAGGAAATGAGGAAGTAATGTAGGAGTAAACACAGAGAGGGGATTAACAGTCTTGTCCATTTTCAAAGGATACTCCTAATTAGACTCAAAAGCCAGCCTCATGAATTTATCTTCAAGGATGAGAGACGGTGTGTGTGTGTGTGTGTGTGTGCGTGCGTGCGTGCGTGCGTGTGTGCGTGCGTGCGTGCGTGCGTGCGTGCGTGCGTGCGTGCGTGTGTGTGTGTGTGTGCTTATTTCTACATGGCTTTCACCTTCCACTGTTGACATTTCCACAGATCATTACACACCATGACTGTCCTGCCCTCTCGGTCTCTTTGTGGTCAATCCCAACTAATTACACAGACCAAATACCAGAGGTGAAAAGCAACAACGTACATTTTATTGCGGAAATGATTAGGTCTATAAACACATCACCGTTGGTAAAGGGCAATATTAATAATGGATTCATCATTTGTCAAGCAAACATGCTACATTTTTGAAGGTTCAAGATTTTTAAACGCTGCTCTTCTGTTTTATAGAATTTAAATGTCTTAGTTTGGGGTTTTGGACAGGTGGCTTGACAAAACAAGACATTTGAATGCGTCACTGAAACTAGTTTATCTATTAATGTGGAAATTAACAAGTTAGCAACTCCCCCGAGAATTTCCAAGAGGTATTGTAATGATCCGTTCAATTCAATGAAACCTATTGCATAATGACAGAGTTACAAACAGGAAATGAGAATGGCAGACAGAATAGAACTGGGGATGTTGCACTTATGTCGTATGTGCCTTAACAAGAAGGGTGATTCAATTTTTTCTTGGTTACAAACTAAATATTTTTGATAATTTAATTAAGAATGACGAAAAACTATTCACAGTCCTAGTCAATTCACTTAAACAATATGTATATATGTGAGGTTACTCAGTTGTTATTCCTGTGATATATCAAGGGTATCAAAGATGTACCAACAACAACAATTCATTTGATAAGACCCCTATTGGTGTTTTTACAACTTTATTTGAGATGATTTCAAACCAGAACTTGTTAGCTTTTTTGCTCATAATTAGCTAGTGTTTTCACCCAGGCCCCTCCCTAATTGAGAGGACATAGGCTTGACTATTGAGGTCTCAAATTCATGTTAAATGTGCTAAAAGAAAATGATGATAGAAGCACATAAATCACTTTTGCAGTTTAATAAGACTTCTATCCTGTTGTATTTGCAAACAAGATGCTTTATCGGAGAGGCCTTTCCATTTATCAAACAGGATTCAAGCCTTATACTAAATACAAAGTCTCTGAGAGATAATCCAAAAGGCCCTAGAGTCAAAGAGATCCAACATTCAGCTTTGCTTGAGGTTGGAGGTAGACCAGATGAGATATTAAGGAGTAGAGATGTCTGCTGTCCAAACAGATCATAAAGCTTATTTTATGTTTCCATAACCTGTCAGTTAAACTACAAAAGCCCTCAATTCCTCCTGTCCTTTCCTGTCTCTCTGTACACCTCCGCTTCTCCCTTATCACATAACATTGTTTATTAAAGGGCATATATCGTCCTGTACATCTCGGGGGAGCCATTGTAACAATATTATGGTAGCGGGAATGTACATGACAGACATAAGATTAATGTTTTTTATTGAACAATGAAAACATTGGTAAGTGAAGCGTGCGAAGCTGAGCTGTAGCCAGAGGAGGAATAAAATACTGAGATATGGAGGGGAAGACGAAATACAGGACAACCGCTTAGATTGACATTAGGTCAACCTAATTCTCGTTTGCGCATTGTGTCTGCTCCTTGGAAATAAAAAACTTGCCTCATAACTTGTTCTTGTTGTTTATTATGTTTATTATAGTGTAGACCACATAAATGTCAGAGGGGTACAACCTTGTAAAACTGTCAGGAAGCACACCGGACTAAGTTTTAGGGCCTAGCTTTCAGGTTTGAGTTTGTCTTACTGCCTCTGAGAGATCTCAAGTCATATTTGATGGCAGCCATGCTTCAGATATTAAACAGACAATAACACAGGCGATGTCCTTTCTCCTATACACCTCAAAATATGACGATCTGACTATACCAAACTCCTACACAGGGTACAAAATATATCCTGGAAGAATCACCACGTATACAGCAGATAAATGGGAACATCCATGTCTATGTAAGCACCTAACTCAACTCCGAGCTAGAGCTGCTGGCAATAGTTTCTGCGCACAATTTGAAATAATTTCAAATCTTAACCTATGGAAGCCTTTGAAAGGCGAAAGCTAACCTTCACAGATATCCTGGTGAGACCACTTGTATCAGTCTAGAAAATCTCAGAACAGCCCTGGGCAATCAGAAATGCTGGAATACTGTGTGTGTGGGGTCTCAGGACTTAGGTCAAGCCATGAAACTCAAGTCACTTCTAAGCAGTTCTAATGGGACATGTGTTTGTCTAACAAATGTACAATTGTTTAACAAGGAGACAGTTAAAGACGTGATGGGAGTTCAGCTGGATTTGCATCCTATCTCCTATCTCCTTTTTTTGTTTTGCCAACTACTTATTTTAAGGAAAACATAGAATAGATCATATTCTCTGGCAAACGTTTTTTTCCGGTGACAGGAACCCTACATTTATTTACTTTGAGTCATAGATGGGAGTTTAGGGTGGATGGGGGTAAGCAAAGTGAAGGACTTTGAATGGGAAGACTCTTTTGAGGTTATGTCCAGGCTGCTAGCACAGTTGTTATTTCTAGGAAAAACCTATTTTAGTTAAATGTTAGTTAAGTACATACGTCAGTCATGGGTTTGGCAAAGGTTGGACCCACATGCAGAAGACAGGAGGCAGGTAAAAAAGTGTAAACAAAAGGTTCAAGGTTCTTTATTTTGTCATACGAACATAGCTACAGTACAGTGTAGTTATTCCGATGAAAATCTTAGGTCACAGGCTTCTCCAACAGTGCAACACAATAACACAGATAAACAGAAAAATATAGTGCAAGTAAATAGTAAATAGTAAATACAAAAAGAAAAATTGTTTAAAAAGGTGAAATAGTGAAATAGTGCAATAAGAGTCTATATGCAAGTTATTGGAATGATATATTAGAGAAATAGATAAATAATTACTAAGTAGCAGATGAATGTTATGGATGTTGTTTCAACAGTTCAGGTGTTTAACAGATGTTGTTTCAGCAGTTCAGTTGTTTAGCAGTCTTATTGCCTGTGGTATGAAACTGTCTCTGGTGGTTTTAGTCCGGATGCTGCGGTAACGCCTGCCAGACGGCAGCAGACTGAACATTTTGTGGCTGGGGTGATGGGGGTCTTTTATAATCCAGAGGGATTTCTTCCTGAGCCGCTGGGAGTAAAGGTCCTCCATGGATGGCAGCTCCGTCCTGGTGATGTTCTGTGCAGTTTTCACCACCCTCTGTAAAGCCTTACGATTGAGGGCAGCCAGTCAGGATACTCTCTATGGTGCACCTGTAGAAGTTGCAGAGTATCCTGGAGTCCATGTTGAACCTCCTCAGCCTGCGGAGGAAGAAGAGCTGCTGTCGAGCTGTTTTGGTGATGGTGGTAGTGTGAAGAGTCCATGTCAGGTCCTCAGTGATGTGGACACCGAGGAACCTGAAGCTGCTGACTCTCTCCACCGTAGTCCCATTGATGGCGATGGGGGCGTGTCCCTCTCTCTGCTGCTTCCTGTAATCCACAATCAGCTCCTTTGTTTTGCTGACGTTGAGTTGGAGGTTGTTCTCCTGGCACCAAGATGTCAGGTTTTCGACCTCCTCTCTGTACGCCGTCTCGTCGCCGTCTGTGATCTGGCCGATGACGGTCGTGTCGTCCGCAAACTTCACGATGGTGTTGGAGCTGTGTGTGGCCACGCAGTCATGAGTGAACAGGGAGTAGAGGAGAGGGCTGAGCACGCAGCCTTGAGGGGCTCCAGTGTTGAGGATCAGGGTGGCGGATGTGATGTTTCCCACCCGCACTGCCTGGGGTCTGCCCGTCAGGAAGTTCAGCATCCAGTCACAGAGGGCGCTGTTGAGCCCGAGGTCTCTGAGCTTGATGACCAGCTTGGAGGGCACAATGGTATTGAATGCTGAACTGTAATCAATGAACAGCATTCTCACATGTGTTCCTCTGGTCCAGGTGTGAGAGGGCAGTGTGGATGGTGAGGGCTATGGCGTCGTCTGTGGACCTGTTTGCTCTGTAGGCAAACTGCAGGGGGTCCAGAGAGTCAGGGAGGGAGGAGGTGATGAATGATTGACTAACCGCTCAAAGCACTTCATAATGATGGAGGTGAGTGCTACTGGGCGGTAGTCGTTGGGGCAGGTGATTTTTGTCTTTTTGGGGACAGGAACGATAGTGGAGTGTTTGAAGCATGTGGGGACTACAGACTGCAGCAGGGACCTGTTGAAGATGTCTGTGAACACCTCTGCCAGCTGAACTGCACACACCCTGAGAGCACGGCCAGGGATGCCATCAGGTCCAGGAGCCTTGTGTGGGTTAACCCTTTTAAAGGATTTGCACACATCTGCCCTGTTTAAAACAAAAGGGCAGTGTAGCTCCTGATCCTTCTGTGCCTCCACAGCCTGGCTGCTCTCAAAACGTGCAAAAAAACTGTTCAGCTCATCTGGGAGAGATGCGCACGCAGACACTCCCGCAGCACCCCCCGCTGCTCCTTTGTAGTCTGTCATTGTCCTTAGTCCCGCCCACATGTTCCGGGTGTTACAGCCTTTGAAGTCAGATTCCACCTTTCACAGTCTTTGTACTGTCTCTTTGAACTACTGATAGCTCTCCGGAGTTCATACCTAGAATTCCTGAACTCCTCCCAATCTCCAGCTCTGTGCGCGATAGTGCGCGCTTTCAGCTTGGTACGCACCTCGCTCCAGGGCATTTCCCAATGTAGCAGATGACCGTGTCCGTGTGTGTGTTGATGTTATTGTCCTCAAACACACTCCAATCCGTAGATGCAAAGCAATCCTGCAGAGCTGAATCTGACTCCTCACTCCATCGCTGTACTGTCCTTGTTACCGGTCTGTCCCGTTTAAGTTTCTGCTTGTAAGCAGGCAGCAGCAGCAGTGAGATGTGGTCTGATTTGCCGAAGGGAGGGCGAGGGAGAGCCTTATATCCATGTCGAAAAGGGGAATAAACATGGTCCAGTATGTTTCCCCCGCGCGTCGGGCAGCTGATGTGTTGATAGTACTTCGGCAGAACTTCTTCATGTTAGCGGTGTTAAAATCCCCGGCCACAACGAACGCCGCCTCTGGCCGTGAATCTCGGTATTGTCGATAATCCCAAACAACTGATCGAGTGCCGTGTTGTTGTCGGCGAGCGGCGGAATATACACTGCTGTTATCACAACAGATGTGAATTCTCTCGGCAGGTGAAAAGCCTGGCATGTGATCATGAGGTGCTCTAAATGAGCGGAACAGTCCGAAGAAATAATCCTCACATCTGTGCACCAGTTGTTATTAGTCATTACACACACACCGCCACCTTTACTTTTCCCCGAGTTAACGGTCCTGTCCTGGCGAAAACTTGTGAATCCGTCCGGAACAATGGCGGAGTCCGGGATAGCGGGGTTGAGCCAAGTCTCAGTGAGAATTAACACGTTACAGTTCTTAACGTCCCGTTGAAAAGCAATCCGACTTCTGAGTTCATCTAGCTTTTGAACATTAGCCAGAAGAATACTCGGAAGAGGGGGTCGGTTTTCTCGTTTCCTCAGTCTGACCAGCAGCCCGGCACGGGACCCCCGCTTTGTCTTCCTCCTGCGTCTCTCAGGTAGGACGGCAGGAGGCAGCCATGGTGAATCTCCATTGTCTGTCGGTGGGTTATTATCCACAAAGTTTCTGATGGGAAGAAGTTCCTCTCTGCTATATTGGATAGCAGAGTTGGTGCGGTCGGCTTGCATGTTGCGAACCATGTTAAAAGCAAACGGCAAAAAGTAAATAAACACAAACAAAATACGAAAAAGGGCAAAGTTGGAGAGGAGCCAAAAGAGCCATCTTTCACCATACAAAAAAAACGGGGACCAGACTATAGGTACAACAAAACAACTACATCTAAGAAAAACAAAACCAGTACAGACTGGAGGACACGAGGTAAAAGAGCAGGAACACAAGTAGGAAAATAGAGGACAATCTGACCAAGAACACTGGGGAAGACAGGCAAATACTCACAAGAGTAATCGAAAAGACAAGACACAGCTGGAGAGGTCAGGTGAAACGCATTGGCTGCAGGTGAACACAATAATACAATCACACATTTCAAAATAAGACAGGAAACACTAAACACAAAAACGAAGATCATGACAACGACATATTTAACACTTCAATTAACTGGGAACTTTTTCAGTATTACACCAAGACACAATCCCTTCCTTTTTGTGCACCCATTTTTCAAATATTATCAGCTGATTAAATTGATTTTATCAGTGGTTATCGCTATACTATTCTAATGAATCAGAACAAGCCTTTTCAGATTTCAAAACATACAGTCCACCTTTAAAGGTCATGTCCCAAAGACTAAAAGACCATAAATATGAGCAAACTGACACGAAGGGCTCTTTAAGAACTCAGATGCTCGATTCCTTTGCTTTGGTAATAGTCTTTATTTATAAAGATCACAAAGCTTTTCAATAGTCTTCTAGGATCTACTAGGACATTTCCAAAGAATCCTTAGGTTCAACTAGGTATTTACAAAGTCTCTGGTAACAGCATGGATATCATGAAGAGACAAGATGAACCAACACAAGACAAAGGGAGAGAAGGACTATATATACACACACACACACACATTAGGTAATGAGGCACAGGTGGACCCAATCAGGGGCGGGAACAACAATCAGTCTGACCGGTGACACACAAAGACAGGAAGTGCAGACACCTGGAAAGATAGAGCAGAGTCATGTCACAATAAGACAGATAGACAAACACTAAAACCTTACAGTACCCCCCCTTTTACGGACGACTCCAGACGTCCCTGAAACCTGAGACCGTAGTCTGTCAAAATCCGTGATCAGAGTCTTGTCGACAATGAAGCTGCCCGGGATCCAGCATCTTTCCTCTAGTCCATACCCTACCCAGTCGACCAGGAACTGTCTCCCTCTACCCCGCTTTCTTTCTGACAGTATCTTTTCCACTGTATAGACGATACCTCCGTCGATGACCCGAGGAGGTGGAGGTGGTGTGGAGGAGGGAACCAGTCTACTTTCTAAAACTGGTTTCAGCTTGCTGACATGGAACGTGGGGTGGACCTTGAGAGACTTTGGGAGACATAGGCGAACAGCAACAGGATTAATAACCTTTGAAATGGGAAATGGACCAACGAACCGGGGGGCCAGTTTCCTGGAGGCGACATGAAGAGGAAGGTCCTTGGTGGACAACCACACTCGTTGTCCGACCTTGTATCTAGGAGATGGACGTCGTTTTCGGTCGGCCAAACTCTTCATGCGGGTCGCACTTCTCTGCAGCATCTGGCGAACACCCTTCCATACCCGGCGACAGCGGCGAACCAGAGCATGTGCTGATGGTACGGTAACTTCTTGCTCGAGCTCCGGGAACAATGGAGGCTGGTATCCATGGACACATTGGAAAGGAGAGATTCCGGTGGCTGATGTGGGTAAGGTATTGTGTGTATACTCAACCCAGATCAGATGTTTGCTCCAGGTGGTAGGCTTCTGGGACACCAGGCATCTCAGACATGTCTCCATTTCCTGATTCATCCTCTCCGCTTGGCCGTTTGACTGGGGATGGTATCCGGATGTCAGGCTCACAGTGGCTTGGATCAGGCGACAAAACTCCTTCCAGAAACGTGAAACGAATTGTGGGCCTCGGTCTGAAACGACATCACTAGGGAAACCATGTATTCGAAAAACATGGGACAACATGGCCTGTGCAGTTTCTTTGGCAGTAGGTAATTTGGACATGGGGATGAGATGTACCATCTTGGAAAAACGATCAATGACTGTGAGTACTGTGGTATTACCTGCCGAAGGTGGAAATCCTGTCACAAAGTCCAACGCAATGTGCGACCATGGTCTGTGGGGAATGGGCAGAGGTTGAAGAAGACCTGCCGCAGCTTGACGAGATGTCTTGTTTCTAGCACACACAGGACAAGCTGCCACATACTCTGCAACATCCTTCCACATAGCAGGCCACCAGAATCTGTGTTTCACCATAAAAAGGGTCCTCTTGGTTCCAGGATGACATGAAAGGACAGATGTATGGGCCCAATGAATCACCTGAGAACGAAGTGTCCTAGGAACAAACAGGCGATTCTGAGGACAACCTTTATGGACAGGATTCTCTCCATTAGCCTGTTTTACTTTAGCTTCAATGGGCCAGGTCACACTCCCGATCACCCGGTCTGACCGCAGAATGGGTTCTGGAGTCTTGGGAACTGGCTCCGGATCAAAAACTCTGGAGAGAGCGTCCGGTTTCCCGTTCTTAGAACCAGGTCGATAAGACAGAGTGAAGCTAAATCTGTTAAAGAATAAAGCCCACCTGGCTTGTCTGGAGTTCAAGCGCTTTACCCTCCTGATGTACTGCAAGTTCTTATGATCTGTCCATACCAGGAAATCCTGCTCCGCTCCCTCCAACCAGTGCCGCCACTCCTCCAAAGCAATCTTCACAGCCAAGAGTTCCCGATTTCCCACGTCGTAATTCCTCTCAGCAGAAGATAGCTTACGGGAGAGATAGGCACACGGATGAAGTTTATTGTCCCCCGCTGACATCTGAGACAGTATAGCTCCAACGCCATCGTTAGAGGCGTCTACTTCCACCACAAACTGTCGGTTGCGATCAGGTACAGTCAGGATAGGAGCTGTGGTGAACCTCCTCTTCAGATCCATGAAGGATTTCTCTGCCTGTGGATTCCACACAAACTGAACATGGGGAGAGGTAAGGGAATGGAGAGGAGAGGCAATAGCACTGAAATTGCGTATGAAACGTCTGTAAAAGTTAGCAAACCCCAAGAATTGCTGAACTTTCTTTCTGGAGTTTGGCGTAGGCCAATTTGCCACATCACTGACCTTTGCTGGGTCCATTTCCATCTTGTTAGGGGAAATCACAAAGCCCAAAAATGATACTGAGTTGACATGAAACTCACATTTTTCGGCTTTCACAAACAAATGATTAGCCAGGAGTCTTTGAAGAACAAGATGAACATGGTTAACATGAGTATTCTCATCTGGAGAAAAGATGAGAATATCATCGAGGTACACAAAACAGAAAACATTCAGGAAATCTCTTAACACATCGTTAATGAGAGCTTGGAAAACAGCAGGTGCATTACAAAGTCCAAAAGGCATCACCAAATATTCGTAATGTCCCGTAGGTGTATTGAAACCTGTTTTCCACTCATCCCCCTCCCGGATGCGCACAAGGTGATAAGCATTCCTTAGGTCAAGCTTGGTAAATATCTTAGCTCCCTGTAATAGTTCAAATGCCGTAGAGATGAGTGGAAGGGGATATCTGTTCTTGACCGTGATCTGATTTAGCGGACTATAATCAATACAGGGCCTCAATGTCCCGTCCTTTTTTCCCACAAAAAAGAAACCTGCCGCTGCTGGGGATGAAGATGTCCGAATCAACCCAGTCTTGAGTGAAGAATCGATATATGCCTTCATGGCCTCCCTTTCTGGCCCAGAAAGAGAGTACAGCCGTCCCTTGGGAATAGTAGAGCCCGACAGAAGTTCTATGGGACAATCGTACGGTCTATGGGGAGGCAATGAAGTAGCTCGTGTTTTGTTAAACACCTCCTTAATGTCTGAATAGCAACCAGGAACTTTAGACAAGTCAGGAAAGTCAGAAGGTTTAGAACAAATGTCACTGCTATTACCTGACCCCTGCTTAAAGTTACTAGGTCTGCTACTCAACCCTGTTTCACTGGTTAAACATGAACGAGAGCACTCAACCCCCCACCCTTTCACCTTTCCTGTCTGCCAGTCAACGTGAGGGTTGTGTTTAACAAGCCATGGGTACCCCAAAATGAGAGGATGTTGAGCAGAGTTAAATAAGTGAAAACTAATTTGCTCTCGATGTTCCTGATCTACGACTAATACCATGGGCTCAGTGCGATGAGTAACTGTACATAAAAGGCGGCCGTCCAAAGCACTAGCCTCTAAGGGCTGATCTAAAAGTACAACCTTTAAATTCAAACTCTTAGCTAGCTCCCAGTCTAACAAACTCTCATCAGCCCCAGAATCGACTAATGCATCCTGAGTCACAGTCTTATCCCCAAGCTTGATTCGTACCTGCATTAATTTTCTGACTGGAGAGTCGAAGGAAGTCACTCGGCTCACCAGCGTCTTCCTTCCTGCTGATGAGCCTGATCTTTTGCCGAACAGGCTGCCGAAACATGACCCTGCTGGCCGCAGTAGAAGCACCGCCGCTCCCGTAGACGGCGCTGACGCTCCTCCGGCGTGAGTTTGGCTCTTCCGAGCTGCATCTGTTCCTCCGCGGCGATAGGAGGCGCTGGTCGCTCTGGAGATGAAGTCTGGGAATTCCTCTGCCAAGTGTAGTATTCCCTCGGTAACTCCCGTCTGAAAGGTGGAGTGGATACTGCATTCCTTCCCTTTTCCCGCTGTCTATCAGCTAGACGTTGATCAACCCGGATAGCCATGGCGATGAGCGAGTCCAAATCTTCAGGCAGCTGTAATGGAGCTAACTGATCCTTTATGGGATCCGCTAACCCATGCAGGAAAGCATCAAAGAGAGCCGCCGAGTTCCACCCACTCTCCGCTGCCAGAGTACGGAAATCAATTGCGTAATCCGCCACTCTCCTCTGCCGCTGTTTAATGTTCACCAGGGCTCTCGCTGACTCTCTCCCGGGTGATATCTGATCAAAGATCTTGCTCATGGTATCCAAGAACAGTTCCAATGACTGACAAACAGGCGAGCACCGGGACCACTCCGCTGTTGCCCAGGCTTCCGCTCTACCCGTCAGATGAGAGACAATAAAAGCTACTTTAGCTTGATCGGTGGGAAATGCTGCGGGCTGGTGTTTGAAGTGGAGATCGCACTGTACCAGGAAGGGACGACAGTTTCCAGAGTCTCCGGAGAATCTCTCCGGCGAAGCGAGACGGATCGTAGGTGACTGCATGGGTACTTGAACGGGGATATCAGCAGACCCGACCCCCGCTGAACCGGAAAACTCTGCCGCAGGAACACCAGGGTTTGCCACGAGGTGAGTCAGTATGTCCCGCATCTTTTCAGCCAGTAGATTTATTTCTGTCGTCACCGTAACTTGAAAGTTGTCTTGACGAGCATGTAAATCCTGGACCCCTTGGTTGATTGCTGACAGCTGTCCCTCATGTTGATGAAGGCGTGTACCCTGCGCCTGCAGGGCCGTTCTGACTGTAGTGGAATCGGCTGAGTCCATCTTGTTTGGTTGGTTGGTTCTGACACGAAGGGCTCTTTAAGAACTCAGATGCTCGATTCCTTTGCTTTGGTAATAGTCTTTATTTATAAAGATCACAAAGCTTTTCAATAGTCTTCTAGGATCTACTAGGACATTTCCAAAGAATCCTTAGGTTCAACTAGGTATTTACAAAGTCTCTGGTAACAGCATGGATATCATGAAGAGACAAGACGAACCAACACAAGACAAAGGGAGAGAAGGACTATATATACACACACACACACATTAGGTAATGAGGCACAGGTGGACCCAATCAGGGGCGGGAACAACAATCAGTCTGACCGGTGACACACAAAGACAGGAAGTGCAGACACCTGGAAAGATAGAGCAGAGTCATGTCACAATAAGACAGATAGACAAACACTAAAACCTTACACAAACAAAGGCAAATGGGAAAAAACCTTCATGTTAGCCTTCTAGTATTAATCATACTGTACTGTACGTCTGATGGTTCAGATAGCTCGGATGAACAAATAAACTAAAACGTTTGTCTAAATGCCAGATTCATGCAGTTTCATGTAAATAAAATCCACTATTTACTCAAAAGGAATCAATAGGATCTTGCCTGGAAGGTCTCTTAATATATTTTTTATTGGATAACTCTCCTCTCCATGCAATCCATACGAATAACAAACTTAGCCTACATTTCCATTTATATGGTATTACTACAAGGTGATCAAATTGATCAGTGGTAATCTTCTTGGAATGATTTCAGAACAACGGGACGCTTTCCTGTTATTCCCATTCTGCCAAAATGCTGTAAATATAGCATTGCACTGCAGCGAGATCACAATGTGTCTCTTACTGCATACATTGTGACACATAATCAACGAAGGACCGACAAGATAGTAATGTATGTATTGTTGTTTGAGGGGTACGTTCTATCTACTTGGGCCAGCTCTGTTTTAACTTGCGAAGGTGCGGTGAGATTCTCATGCATGTGTTAGCATAATGAAGCTGTTTAAGAACAAAACACCACCGCCTGTCACATGGATCACTGATCCTAACAGGATAACTGAGACCCTGGAGAGGAGATTTATTCAAAAATATAAGAAAAAGGCTTTTAAGAGGACAAAAGGATCGAACCATTAATACCTGATGAAAAGCACCAGTCCATTCATCCTCTGTATCACCCTGTCAGAGTCTCGGCAACCTAATGAAGGACATTACCGCCACCACCTGCAGAGATGCCGTCGCACCCTGGGATTCAAACAAGCTCACAGCATCCTTTTGTATTACGCTCTGTATATTCTTTGATGGAAGAGCCATTAGTGGTACACAATAATAGCCTAATACTGTGCCATTTTCAATCAATGCAGCAAAAAATAGTAAAACAGCTCAGTGTTCCTGTAGCAATAACCAAGATAATTTCTAAAAATGATGGTTCAAAGTCACATTTATCCAGTGATATGTTTGCCTCATCACAGTTTTGGCAGGAGAACCTCCAGCAGGAGCCAAAAGCTGTGTTTTATTATGAATGAGTGGCGGTGTGTCCCCGCACGCCCTGTTTTAATTGACACAGTCAAGCAGCTTTGATGTGTGAGGCGTTGTGGTGGCAGAGAGAGACGGGCTCATCTACCATGTGTGGGGAACAGCGGGGGCGAAGCGCGGGCAGAGGAGGGCTGAGGATGTCAACAAATCAAACGCCCCCTTCATTTTTTCAGACAGGGGGAAACCCCTAGAAAACATTCCATCAGACGACAGAGCTTCCAGATGACATTACATGTAATTTGTTAGATGCTTTATCCAAAGCGTCTTACATACATTCAGTACTGAGGACAATCCCCACAGGAGCAATTTGGGGAGAAGTGTCTTGCCCAGGGACACAACGACATGCTGACTGCAGTGGGACTCGAACTTGCTACCCCCTGATTCAAAGTCCAGCTCACTATTCACTGAGCCACAGCCTCCATCAAACGATTTTTAGTTGGGTGTCTGAATCAGTTGCAAGTGCTGTAGCATTAAGAGGTATTCAAGGTCAAACAGGTCACACACTAACCACATTTTAAGTGGGAGGCATGAAGAAAGAGGAAAATAAACGTCTACCTCACATCTACAGTCAGGATTAAATCGGAAGTGATTGTTTAATTAAAAGAGTTTGGCCAGGGCAGGACGATCCTTTGTACCCAATCGGCGATGCAAATCCACAGATTTAAAGAGTTTTCTGGAAATTAGTACAACCCCCTGACATGTTATTTATGGTTTGAAAGTGCTGACAATTGAAAGTTTGCAAAAGCCGGTTTCTTTTCAACTAATAGAAAACTGCCTTACCACAATTGAAAAATCCTGCCAGCATGCTGCATTCAAACACTTTCGCACAAATCCGGGACTAATAAATATTTCCCTACCTTCCTAATTAGTTTTTACTGCGAACTAATTGCAAATCCTGTCAAAATATCATCACTTTTCCCCTCATTATTTCCAGATCTACCATTTAATAGGAGTGAGTCTCTCATTTTGGTCTCAACCCTTATCTTTTTTACGAGCGAACATATCTCAGGCACTATTTTATGGTCATCTGGCATCCAGAATTTCATGTAATGATGTAACTTCTGCTACTTATACACCTGGGACTAGATGATACGATATTAAATACAGTATATTCCCTGTTAGCCCAACAGCTAAAGTGATAAATGTGTGATGAATGTTGTCTGTTGTCTCTCGCAGGTTGTCCGACAACATGGGATGATATCCGTTGCTGGAATCGTGCTGAGGTGGGACAGGTGGTCAGCGTCTCATGCGCCAATGTCTCCCAGCTGTTTGCTAATAACCAAGGTAAATACAAAAAAATTAAATGTAGGATGTTATTATTGTACTTATGTTGTGTACTTTTTAAGGGGATCTTTGTTATATTATCTTGTATTATTTTATGCATATGCCTCTAACTGTTTTATGTTAGTTTGATGCTTTTGAGGAATTCTAATTGTCATACATTGAAATTATGTTTTGTTTTTCAGAATTATTTATATTTATATTAGCAATCCTGCCAACAGCCAAGCTGAACATATTATTTCCCCTTGTACAGTACAAGTGCTCAGCTCTATTTTTCAACAATATTATCTGTTTTAAGGCCATGTTGAATTTTGGGTTTGTCAAACTGGAGAAAAGAGTGGGATTTAGCTTTTTTAGGATAATGAACTTGTGCAGTTAATCCATTTTTCACTTCCAGATCAGCAGGGTATATTTATATATCAGTTGGGGCCGATGTTATGCTTTCACTGAGTGGTTTATGTAAACTGGATCTTTTTTTTCTGGACTTGGCTGCAGACAGCGCTGCTCTCTCCACTGTTTTCACGACCCCCAACCTTTTCAGACCACAGTCTCATCCAGCTGGCTGGACTAAAGACAACAAAAACATATTTTCTCATGTATCATCAGATGGCCGACAGAGAGAAATAGATATAAAAAAACATGTTTCTGGACTATTGGGAGACAAATGAGGGCAGAAAAGTCTGTGAATTGTCGCAAACCGACCCTGTGGAAATGCAGAGGAGTGGAATAAGAGCCAGTAAAAAAGTATTCATTCATCTACTCAAGCGTAAAATAAAAAATAGTGTGACTACTGTACGTAACTTAAGACTAGTAAGTTGTTTTTAAGTTAAGATTAGAAAAGATAAGATCGTACTTTATTGATCCCAATTTGGGAAATTGTTTATTGTTTAAACAAATAAAAAAACTGATTTTAATCCAATTATAGTACACTTATACATAAGTATACCCAGCTAGAAATGTTTGGTTCTAAAAACATTCTGAGAATGTTACCATTCACTGTTCTAGGAATGTTTTCAGCGGGAAGTTTTCTTTTGGTTCCCAGAATGTTCTTCTGAAAGGTAGGATAACGTTCTCTAAAAACATTCTTAAAATGTTTGGTGATAACATCCTTAAGATGTTTTTGATAACCTTCTTAAGATGTTTTTGATAACATTGTTGCCCTACTATTCTTAAAACGTTTTCAGCGGGACGTTTTATTTTGGTTCCCAGAATGTTCTTCTGAAAGGTAGGATAACGTTCTCTAAAAACATTCTTAAAATATTTTGTGATGACCTTCAAATGTTTTTGATAACATTGTTAGAACATTATGCCCTACTGTTCTTAAAACGTTTTCAGCGGGACGTTTTATTTTGGTTCCCAGAATGTTCTTCTGAAAGGTAGGATAACTTTCTCTAAAAACATTCTTAAAATGCTTGGTAATAACCTTTTTTAATTGTTTTTGATAACATTGTTAGAACATTATGCCCTACTATTCTTAAAACGTTTTCAGCTGCAAGTTACATTTTTTTATGTTGCCAGAATGTTATTATTTTAGAGTAGGATAACGTGCTTTATCGTTCAAATCTATCAGAAGTCCTTTTTTTTAAATGCGACAAGCGGCTAGTACAAGTCACTGTCGGTGTCACATGTACTGGAGGGGACCCAGAATCAGACTCGGAATCAGCTGGTGAAAGTAACATTTGTTTATTAGAAAAGGGGAGCTGGGAGTGGAGGTTAGTTATGGCGGCAGTGGGAAACAGTTGTTCCAGGGTGGGTAGAGAGGCCTGGCTGGTCTTGGGAGTGTGGAAGGCCTTGGATTCCTCCAGAGACAAACAAATGAGTGTGAGGCAAAAGCAGGCAAAGTTGTCAAAGAATATGCTGGTAAAAAGCTAGAGTGGCACACAACAAACCGTTCACGGCAACAATCCGGCAGGGAATGAGTGCAGGCTGCAGGCTTTCATAGTGTGGCTGATGAGCAGGTTGCAGGTGTGGTTGATTGGAGATTGCTCCCAGCCGTGTAGAGCAGACCAGCAGGCAGGGGAGGGAGAGAGAGACACACAGTAGAAACAAACACATACAAACACTAACAGGGGTTTCACGGACGGGCAGTGACAGTCGGTCCGTTCTTCTATATGTCTGTTGGTCTCAAATCTAAAGGGTGCAATAACGATTTTTATCCAATATGCATAAACAGCAGACACTGTTTATACGCAGCCCTCAAAAACCACACACGGCCAGATAGCTTATCTAACAGTTAGAACCTACATACGAGGCACAACCTATATAGTCAGAAAAAAGTGTGATTATTTTCTGATATTTTACACATATGATATTATGAATACTGTGGGCCTACATACCTTAGTGTGATTATAAGTGCATGTGAGTGCATTTTGGCATGCAAATTCGTTTTTATACGTCCTATTCATTGTCTCAATGCGCTCATACATCTTAAGAAGTTTATCACCAAAAATGTTAAGAATGTTTTTAGAGAACGTTATCCTACCTTTCAGAAGAACATTCTGGGAACCAAAATAAAACGTCCCGCTGAAAACGTTTTAAGAACAGTAGGGCATAATGTTCTAACAATGTTATCAAAAACATCTTAAGAAGGTTATCAAAAACATCTTAAGAAGGTTATCAAAAACATCTTAAGAAGGTTATCACCTAGCATTTCAAGAATGTTTTTAAAGAACGTTTCCTACCTTTCAGAAGAACATTCTGCGAACCAAAATAAAACGTCCCGCTGAAAACATTCCTAGAACAATGAATGGTAACAAACATTTCTAGCTGGGAACTCACACATGCCACCGCAAACATGCAATATCTGCTTACAGCTTATCATGAATTACGTACTTGTTTGTTTTTTTCAAAAGGAAAATATGGTGACATCAGATTTTTTTAAAACATCCTTTTCAAACAAATGCAACAAGTTGTTTTTTTAAAGTGCTCTAGCAAAAAATCTGATGTTGACCATGACCTGTTAATATTTGCCATCACAGGAACGTTTTATAAAAAAATAATAACATCCTGAAAACATTAAAGGAACATTTTATAAAACACTTTCTGTCATCTCAGGCCTCAATAACATCCTGAAAACATTTTCAGAATGTTTCTTGGAGAATGTTCTTCATTTGTTATCATGTAACATTGAGGGAACGTTTCATAAAGAACATCTTTAATGTGTTACCCCAACAACGTCCAAAACACATCCTTAGAATGTTGCAGGCAAAACGTTCCACCTTTGTTAACATATCACATTAAAGGAACATTTTATAAAAAGACTTTCTGTCATCTCAGGCCTGAATAACATCCTCAAAACATCCTCTGAATGTTGCAGTTAAAACGTTATGTCTTAGTTAACCTTAAACCTTATAGGAACATTATTTGAAATAATAAACATCCTAAAAAGGTTCTTTGAACATCAGATTAAAACGTTTCTTTAAAACATTATTAGAACCTGTAGGTAATGTTAGCCAAAGTTGTGAGAACGTTCTCCGCTAGCTGGGTAACTTGTTCTCTAAAAAACCTATTTAATTCGTTTTACATCAAAATGTGCATTCATGTGCAGGATCTTCAGGCAACAGGACACGATTTTATATTAGAAGCATTCTGGTTTTCATTTTCAATCCAATCAGTATTGACCAATCACGTTTGAGTGGGCTTTAGCTGAATGCAGGTAAACCAAAAGGGAACTTTCGAGTTAAAATTAAATCAATGGAACCATCAGCTATCTGTCTGACAACAATTGAGCTTCAATTAGCTAGACATTAGCTTGTAAACCAGCTATCTGATCGCCTTTCAAATCCAGCTCCAGTCTTAAATGTCAGGTTTCTAATCAGACATAAAAACCTATTGCCTGATGCATGGAAAGTATATCTGCGGGTTACACCCCAGAAACACAGCCCATTGCCCCCCGTGTTTTATCTTCAGACCAATAGCTCATGAGTTCTGAGATGGAAAGATCATGATCTGGTTTATTAACTAACGTATTTTTGTTGCCTAAAATCGGAAATTAGGATGTGAGTCATGGTCTCCATCTTAAATTGTGTACTATCTATTGCAGAAGCGATAGTCAAAATAATGTTATGGGGTATATGATTTAATACAATGAAAAATGTCTTAATTTTAAGAAAATGGGGTTTAATATTGATATTTAAGCCTCAATAAGCCATCATCCATTTGGCTCTAGTATATATAAATCTTATATATATATATATATACATAATTGTCTTTATTCCAGTCCTACCAGTAGTTCCAAGTCAGTGTTGGTGAAAAAAAGTTCACAGAATAGTCAGTAGTAGGCACAGAGCATGTGCAGTATGTCGGATGATGGATGAAGAAATTATGCTGATTCCAACAGCAGTGAGAGTAAAATACACACACAGTAGTGAAAGTTAGACGTATACTCAACATGGTTCAGAACACTTAAGGAGGCAGGGGTTGCCGTTGACGACCTCATAACTCAATACTAGTGGGTTCTTGGACCCCACTGGATTCCCGCCTCCACAGACACCCTGATAAGTTAAATCACTGTAGCGGTGGAGTTCGATCCAGTCCATCCAACAGGAGGCTGCATGCAGAGAAAAAACTGAATTGGAAAATCAAAGAGTTCACTGTAAGAGCCAAGAGCATGAGGAAGGAATTGGCGCTGCTTGTTAAGCATGGCGGTCGGAGCACTAGCGCCCTCCCGGGAGCCCCAAGCCTTTAACCTCCATTCACATCCAGCGTTGGCTGCGGGCCTGCAGGCTCTACACGCTACGTTATACTGAGGCTAATGCAGCTGGTTATCTGTAAACCCACCCACGACTCAAACCCCCACACTCTGCTCGCTCTGTGGTGCTAAAGGAACCGGACAGGCATTTTCTCAGCAAGAAACTAAAATCTGTAATTTCACTGAGAACTTTTCATCCTCTGTCTTGTAAACACGGATTCACAAAGAAAACTGGATGACCTTGTGTGCGTCATGAATGCAGTGGAGCTCGGTGAGATGAGTGAGCGCGTCATGCTAACTGCAGGCCATGGTGGGAGAACATGGCTGCAAATATGCCTCATTTACTGTAAATGTATCATTTACCGCCTTCACCTGATCAGACTACTTTCAGTATTAGCTAGAGCCCTTAGGAAAGTTAACAATACACTTTTGGTTTAATTATGTTAGAAGGTTAATCACAGAAAACATGTACTGATATCTTTTCAACTTAGCATGCTACAAGTTTACCTCTGCCGTTAGCATAATAGCTTTCCAAGTTCACCAGCACAATTTAGCATGTTTAAATCTTTCTGAATCCAATTGATACACTTGTAATGTTGCTATTTACTGTGCTGTACAATCTTACAATCTGGGTTCAAATGAAGATAGGTTGTTTATTCACTGCATATATTTGTATTACTTTAAAGGACTCAAACACAAACACGCTAACCCCACACATCAGCAGCTTATTTTCTTTTTCAAATACAGTAACTTTGTATCACGTGAAGCTTTGATCAGTCAAGAAATCATAGAAATCTATTTTTGGGGGACTTAAATCAGGATCACATTTTTCTTCTTCTCATTTATTCCCCTTTTTGGGTTGTGTAATTTGTGCAGTATGTCAAAATAGAAGATCACAAAATACAGAAGCTGTATTTGACTTACAGTACAGTAGGATTATATTAATAGTTTTCACAAATGCAATAATTAAGAAGAGCTTCATTTATCCAAGAAGATTGTGAAAGTAATTGACCTTTTTTTAAATTGTCCAAACACATTTTTAACAATAAAAAGAGAGGAAAAACATAAAAGTAATGGTCATAGAACTTTTAACACACTAACGATTAATTTGTATTCCCTCCCAAGACCCACCCAGTGTCAGAAGAATGTTTAGTACTGTATGTATGTGAGAGTCAAAGTGATGACATGTGTTTGTCATCTGTCCTCCCCATAGGAGGTGCGTGTCCAACCGCTCACATCATTAACAGGCAGATGGGTTAACCCTAACCCTCATTGTGCAGCCCGCTGAATCCTAATGAATAGCAGAAGCGTTATTTCACGTCTGAGAAACTACTCTCGTGTTGTGATTGTAGTTCACCTGTAAAGGGAAAACAGGAGAATCTATAAGGGTGAATAGAGAGATTTCTATTATTATTAGTCATCCCTGTGTCAGTAAATCTAATAGACTTCATCAGGAAAGCTCCATATTAATTAATCTAAATGGCAACAAATGGAAAACAAATCAGCCATCCTACTTTATTTGCATGTTAAATATGATGCTATTAAACAAACATTGTGTTTGTGCTGTCTATTGTTGATTGAACATTTAAGGAATACTAAACCCCTAAATGACCATTTGTTTATCAACGACTAAAACGCCGGGTTACGTATTGTAACCCTTGTTATATTAACACAGGCGGAGCCCTCTACTGGACTCTATGGGTACTACCTTATCATGCAAGCATTCACCTACTGAGATTTCTATAGACGTAGCCGGCCCCGGGGCGGGCCTACCTGAATGCGTGCGCATCTCACTTCCGTATAAAAGGAGGCCTCGCCTCCTGACCACCATCCTACACCACTCTTCAGCGAGCGGTATAGGACAGACAGTGCCCCCAAGGTAGAGGGCTCCGCCTGTGTTAATATAACAAGGGTTACAATACGTAACCCGGCGTTATATCTCTCACAGGCTCCGCCCTCTACTGGACTCTATGGGTACAGTGGGCGGAGCCCCGATGTATGCACGCACTGTCGTCCAGCACACCGTTCCACCTCACTGTCCCTGACCGGCTTTAGCAGCCACTGCGCCTCACTCACCTCTCCCTCGGTTGTAACCGTGGAGAAGTCCGGGCTGCGGCCGATAGAGCACACCCTGACGCGCTTGCCTCGCAAAAAAGTGTGCTCAAAAATAGTGCTGAGGACTCCCCTGCGTCTGCCCATAGGCAGACAGGGAAAGTCCGCAGCCCTGTATGGGTTCACTATGCACTCTCCCTCCTGAGTCCCTAAAGAGCACGGGGAGAACGCAAGTGCCCCCTATGTCCCCCCACTCAGCCACTGACCCTGTGCAGAGTGTGTAGGGACTATAGTATGGAGGGCTCTCCCCCTCCTGCCCCCAGGCAGGCGAGGGGAGCCCTTCAGCCCTGTAAGGGCCCAGAGCGCATTACATCACCCCGCAACCCTCCAGGGGTCCGGAGAAATGTAAGCGCATTTACGCCCGGGGAGGGGGTCAGATGCCCACTGACCCACAGCCCCCCCCCTCCTCACCAGTCCTGTGTTGCCCCAGCAAGCACAGACGTTGAGAAAGAGCCAGACATATCCAAGAGATAAAACTTTATGAAGGGGCCTGGCGTTGACCAAGACGCCGCCGTGCATATATCCTCCACACTCACACCGCTGAATAAGGCTGTTGATGCAGCCACAGCTCGTGTGGAGTGCGCACGGACCCCCATGGGACAGGCTCTCCCTGCCTGCTTGTAGGCGTGTGCAATGGCTTCGCAAAGCCAGCCTGCCAGGCGTTTCTTGGACAGAGCTTTTCCAGTCACCCCGCCCCCGAAGCACACAAACAGCTGTTCAGTGCGTCTCAGGGTAGCTGTGCGCTCTACATAATATGCTAACGCGCGCACCGGGCAGAGGAGGTGTCATTTAGCTTCCCTAGCCCCACCATGGGGTGGAAGACTAAAACCCCCCAACTGAATAGCCCCGACCTGAACGCACTCCTTAGGCTCTTGGGCACAAAGGAGGGGTTCGGTCTGAGTGTCGCCCCACTCTGGTCACCCCGAATCAGTAAACAGCTCGGGTGCACCGACAGAGCGGTTAACACGGACACTCTTTTGGCTGACGTTAAGGCAAGTAGCAACGCTGTCTTCCACGACAGTGCTTTTAGGGAGGAGAGCTCAAGAGGCTCAAAAGGCTCCGTGACCAGAGCCTCGAGCACCAGCGGCAGGTCCCACTGTGGGGCGGAGGCGTGCACTACCGGGCGCAGCCTCCTGACCCCCTGTAAAAACCGCAACATCAGTGGATGAGAGAAGGCTGACCTGCCGTTGAATCCCTCATGACAGGACGAGATGGCTGCTGCATACACTTTCACTGTGGAATGAGCAAGCCCTCTGTCCACCAGTAACTGTAAGAAGGATCAAATAGAGTCCAACTCACAAGATAGGGGCTCTATTCCCCGCTCCTCACACCAATGCTGGAATCTCAGCCACCTTGGCCTGTAACAGGCTGTGGTGGATTCTGCTCTAGCTGCCTGGATAGTCTGAATAACGCTGTCGGACAATCCACCCTGTCTCAGCCTGTCCCTCTCAGGAGCCAAGCCTGAAGAGGACGGCCCAGAGTGGGTAACGCCCCGATTGCACCTGCCTCTCGAGACATCGCCCCCCAGAACTGGGGGATCGCCTAGGGCTGGCCCACCTTCATCTGTGTCATTTCTGAGTACCACGGAGCCCCGACGCGATCCGGTGCCACCAGAATGACTGCCAGACGTTCTCGCCTCACTCTCCCCAGGAGAGGGAGAATGAGACGCAGCGGTGGAAAGGCGTATAGCAGCTTCCTTGGCCATGGCTCGTGTGCAAACGCGTCCACCCCCAAAGGCGGGTCGTCGCTCAGGGCCATGGAGAACCACAGGGCACAGTGGCTGTTGTGCCGGCTGGCGAACAGATCCACTTCCGCTCTCCCGAACTGGGCCCAGATCTGCTTCACCACCTCCGGGTGAAGCGTCCATTCGCCTGGCAGGGGCCCCCCTGTTCTCCAGTCCCGGGATATGGAGGGCTCTCAGAGATAACACCACCTCTGAAGCCCATAACCACAGCCTCTCCGCTGTGGCCAACAAGGCGGCGGAGCGGACTCCGCCCTGCCTGTTGATATAAGCCACTGTGGTGCTGTTGTCGCACCTGACCATTACATGTCTCCCTTGAATTAGGGTCATGAAATGCCGGAGGACTAACACTACCGCCCGTAGCTCTAGGAGGTTGCTGTGTCGAGACTCCATAGAGCCCAGCGCCCACCTATAGCCCTCTTCAGGCAGGTC
The DNA here is from genome assembly GCF_902827165.1 of Trematomus bernacchii. Taxonomy (NCBI): domain Eukaryota; kingdom Metazoa; phylum Chordata; class Actinopteri; order Perciformes; family Nototheniidae; genus Trematomus; species Trematomus bernacchii. Next base: position 21,199,228 of record NW_022987739.1, read on the forward strand.
CCTCCCCATCCTGTTCTGGATGTCCGTGAACACTGTGATGTAGGAGGTCACCCGTCCCAGTGGAGACCCCCTCCGGAGGTGATCCGGGGACCCCCAAAACCGGAGGTTGCCCTCCACTGAGGGGGGGATGGTCACCAGCCGCCGTTTGTGCCTCTTGGGATCCAAACGCAGGCTGGAGAACCACCTCTGCAGGCGGCGCATATGTAGTAACCCCAGCGGGACCACAATGTGAGCAGCCGCCATGAGACCCAGAGTCTGCATGACAGTTAAAGCTGTCACTGTCGCCCCCTGTCACAGCCTGTGCACCGCCCGGAGAAGGGACGCACGTCTGCTCTCTGACAGGGTGGCGCGTAGCGCGTCTGCATCGAGCACCACTCCCAAATACAACGCCTGTTGGTGAGGTATGGGGGTGCTCTTTTTCCAATTGATCGCAAAGCCTAATTTGGTTAGGTGTGTGATCAATCGTGCTGTGCAAAACATTGCCTGTTCCCGGGACCCAGCCATGACTATGAGGTTGTCTAGGTAAAAGAAAACTCTCATGCCGTGGGCGCGCAGCGGTTAAAGCGCTGTGGCCACACATTTGCTGAATGTGCGTGGGGATAGGGAATAGCCGAACGGCAGCCTGTTGTACTCGTAGGCTATCCCCTGGAAGGCAAAACGCAGATACTTTCTGTGCTCTGGAGCAATTTCTACATGAAAGTACGCGTCTTTCTGTTTCATAGTTACCATGCGGAATTTCCTGCAGGAAATGTGGCGATTCAGGCCGCGGAGATCTAGAATAGGTCTGAATTCCCCTGTCTTCCTGAAAACCAGGAAGTACATGGAATAAAGACCCTTTTCTCTGTGCTGAGGGTGCACAACAGACACAGCCTGCTTCTGCCCCAGAGCCTGAATCTCTGCTGAGAGGAAACCCATCTCCTCCTGGGAGGACAGATTTACCTCTCGCATGCCCATAAAAGGAGGTGGGACGCTGCGAAACTGGAGTGAATAGCCCCGTTTCAGCGACCTGTTCATCCACCCTATTAGTACACAGCTGAGTTTCCATTCCCCATAACATTGTGTTTATGTACAAGCCCTCAGCTGTGGAGCCGCAGCTATGAAGCTGTGATACTCTCTGGTGACCCGTTCCGCCGCAAAACTCCCCATGAATGGAAGATTTGCCCATGGAGGGTCGACACAGAAAGGGCCGATTATTTACTGAGGTACTGAACGCACCGCCTCACGCTCTTGTGTGTGCGCGCGCTCCACCATAATGCTGTTCTCACCACTACGGTAAACGGCATTAATCGGAGTTTTTATAGGCGTAGTGTGTTTTTACTAAGGTCCCTGAACGCACCGCCACGCGCTCTTGTGTGAGTGCCATGGATGTATAATAAGAACTGGATACAGCGTGGGAGGCGGGGCCTCATTCATTCCTATGAGAGTTGCTCATTCGCGCATGATGATAAAATGGCCCAACTTTTGAGAGAGCGAAACGTCACAGATTACCCGGCATGCCTGAGAAGTACCCGTATGTGCGCTCATAGCGCATGTGCAACTTTAACCATGCCCCCCAAAATGCTCGTTCACATCAAGCACGTCAATTTGCATACACGTAACAGCACCGCACGTTCATGACAGCATGGTAATGGATTGTTGTTATTATGATAGATTTGATATTAACGAGGCGGCAGTTAGCAGCTAGCGGTTAGCTAGTAATTATGCTAATTTACACATCAATCGTTATGTACTTTTATATTACGCTGTAACAGGATCTAGTGATATCCAAGCAACAGAGCTTCATTTAGCATGAAATAATTATTGCACTGTGTATATATATATATATATATATATGTATATATACATATATATATATATATATATGTATATATATATATGTATATATATATATGTATATATATATATGTATATGTATATATGTATATATGTATATATACATATGTATATATATATATGTATATATATGTATATATGTATATATATATATGTATATATATATATGTATATATATATATACAGTGCAATAAGCTTCTTAGTGCAATAAGAAGCTACAGGGACGTTAATCTACGTCGGTAATATTAACTTTAGTTAATACAACATTTACGGTACAAGATTTAATAATACAGCCCATGTAGTATAATATTTTACAAATGATGAATTACAGCAAACATGTGCAATATATCCATTATTACAGCTCCGTGGGCTGGCAGTAAGGCGATATGGGTCCGTTCTTATTGTGCATCCATGGGTAAAGATAAACGCATGTAGTGCTGAACACGTAACATGAACGTGCCGGGCGGCGCGGTCCCGTGGGTTAGATGCGCGTTCATAATGCAGAGGGAAATAACTCACAGAATAACGTTATTAGCACATTTTTACAACTTGAGGAACGAATGTTTTTAATAAGGGCTATACAAGTGTTCATACTGGGTAGTTTATTTAGTTTAAAAAAAATTATCCAACGATTTACAGACCACTCTTTCCCCATGTAAGTCAATGGGAAAAAGTGTTTCCGGGCCTGGCAACCAAAAGGAAGTGTAGTACCGCCGTTTGGCCACCACGAATATTTCCATCTGAGTCCGGCGCACTTCCTGGGGGCTTGGTGAGTGCGGGCTCCGCCATAATGCAGCCTTTACCACTACGGTAAACTGCATTAACTGGAGTCTTTGCTCTAGGCGTAGTGTGTTCTCTGACAGCAATACGCCGGCCATAATGTCCCTGTAACCGCATAGCGCTTTCCTTTAGATAGCACTCCCTGCGGTTCATCCCTCTCATCTGCGCATGCCCACTAGTCACCTCCTTTACAGGAGCTACAGCTGGGGCAGCGAATGGGGAATTTGTACGGTTAACATTGTGTGTAAGTGTAGCATTTGTGAAAACAAAAGACACCTAGATTTGGATACAGATCAACCTCATTTTTATTTAGAAAACGTAGTGATCTGTGCATTGTACAGGGAGGAGGCGGGATTCGCCCTCTCGTCCCGGGCGGAGAGATTTTCTCCCCCCGCCAGACAGCTCCGTAAAGACGGAGCACCCCACCCGGCCGCTCTCTGCTGCTGCGGAGCCTGCCGGGGCTGGGCAGCCCGTCCCCGTGAGTGCCGACACGCCGGTTCCACGGGGTGGGCCAAATACCCCTTTCACACCAACGCAACTCCGGTTCAAGCTCCGTGCTAGAGCTTTTCAGGTTCGGAACCGGTACTTCGGTTTAGCTCCGGCTCTTTTCACACCGCTCAGAGACCGACTGGTGCTGCCGCTGCTGCGTCATGACGTCACAGTTTACGTCGCTGATTTTCTCCCCAACGGAGCTCACCTCACAACAACAACGGGCCGGGGACTGCGTTGCTTTTAATCATACGAAGCCAGATTAAATTAAATAACGACTTCTCCAACCTTATACTTTTCTCCAGAGTGCCGTGGTTCATTGTTTATTAATGTGTTTCAGCGGCATTTACCGACCGCTGCAGTGCTGACTGCTCTTCAACGGGAGTGTATTCCCCCGTTAGCTCCGGGTTAGCTCACACGGCTCTAAAGTATTCACTGTCTGACAGTGACTGTCACACAAGCAGCTGTTACATATCCCCAGTTCCCCTTAAGTGAATGTGTGTCAGTCTGAATTGACGCTGTTTGGTGTCAGTCTGAATTGACGCTGTTTGGCATCACAACGCTGTTATGAAAGTTTCTCTGGTATAACATGGGTGATGTTAGCATAGCAACCGAAGCTAAACTGACTACTTGCTAAGCCGTTTTATACAGGCACTTTTTACCGGCGTATTTTTCATTATGATTCTACTTGTGATAGTCGGACATGACAACCTGTGCAGCCCATGTATTGATTCCATCCGATAGCTGCTATAATAACAAACAAAACGTCTGCCTGCTCTCCACAATGATCAATAACAGCGAACGGATGGTCAAAGTAAGGTACAAATAAACAGAATCACACGAAGCCTGGTGAGTGTTGCCTGACTTTATAAAGCGTGTTTTTTTTTTACAAGTGTGTGGTTGCGTTCTAGTCACTTTTGCTCAGCACTACTGCTGGTTACAACTTTTATTTGCCGTACTCGCCTTAACTGTTAGCTCAGGTTAATCTCGCCCCCCTCCGACGTAAGCGGTTCTTGCTTCTACACGGACAACTTTTTGGTGCTCGAAACGAACCGGATTCCGGAGCTTAGAGGCTGCTCCGCTGCGGTGTGAACAGGAAAACCCGGTGCTTTTCAAGCACCAGCACCGAACCGGCCCCGAAACACTGTTGGTGTGAATGGGGTATAAGAGGTGGAGGGCGCCGCGGGCACGGGATCTCCGTGCTGGCACCTCTCCCTTCGTCTCACCGTCGCGCTGCGCTCTCTCGTCTGCAGGCCTGTGGAGTAGAGATGGGCGAGTCCTGATTCATCCGGATCATTAACCCGGATCCTAGAAATGAGCTGGTCGTGACGAGTCTCCCCTCTCCATTAACCCGAGTCCTTGAGTCCCACACTTGGTGTGACGTACAAATTAAAACTATAAATTGCGTCACTCGCTACTCTCTTTATAACATGTAAAATCACATTACAACGTACCCCAGTCCATCTACCTACCCTTTAGCAAGTATACAGGATAGCTGCCTGCCAGAAGTTATCGTTTGGCTCAGGGGAGGGGACGCGGATCAGTGAAACTTCCTGCAGACTCGTGGGGACTCAGAGGAGCCGACGGCTCCTAACCGTAATAGCATAGCAGATCCAGAGATCCATACTCGTCATGTGCACGAGCATAGCCCCTCCTCCAGCACCCGGCTCCCGCGCTATCAACAGCAGACTCGCAGACTCGCAGATTCGCAGATTCGCAGATTCGCAAATCCTGACTCGCTGCAACACACAGCGGATCAGACTCGTGCGGACTCGGAGCCGTAACCATATAGCAGCAGATCCAGAGATCCAGCAGACTCGTCGTCATGCACGAGTCCACAGCAGACTCAGATTCGCAAATCCTGACTCGTGCGGACTCGGAGCCGTATATAGCAGCAGATCCAGAGATCCAGCAGACTCGTCCTCATGCACGAGTCAACAGCAGACTCAGATTCGCCAAATCGCAAAATAACCCTTTTTTTTGTGATCAACATTTTTTATTAAAGCAAAAATACACTGTGTAGCGGAGGTTAATATAACGTCAGTTTAATAGATAGATAGATAGATAGTACTTTATTGATCCCAAATTGGGAAATTGTTGTTACAGCAGCATAAAAGGCATTTTACAATAAAACAAAACTACAAAATATACAAGAATAGAAAGAAAAATAAAATAAAATATAAAATATACATGTCGAAATAGAAAATATACATGCAGATATTATATATATATATATACAAATATATATATATATTCAAAATATATGGAATAATAATATGCTCGTGAAATGCATCAACTTTTCGGTTTCACCAATAGGATTTCTACGGTCTTGGTGATGCTGACTCATATGACTCAAATGACTCGTATGATCCGGATCTCTTCAATGACTGACTCAGAAGACCCTGAGTCCGTAAAAGGATCCGGATTTGCCATCTCTACTGTGGAGGAGTGCGCGCCGCGGTGACTCTTCTCTCTACTGAGGTCTTTGAACGCACCGCGGCCCGCCCTCAGGGGAGGGGGGCCGCGCGCGCCGTCACAATGCCCTCTCTTTGAAACGGACATTATGAGGAAAAGTGGAATTGTGGAGAGAGATGACTCTTACTCTGAGATAAATGCAACCGTGTTTACTGAATGCATTTTCCCACACACACACACACACCACTCCAGAACTAGAGTTTACAAACGTAAACCACCGTTCTCCTGCGGAGGTCCCTGAACGCACCGCGGCCACTCTTACGAGGGCCGCGCGCCCACGTATTAACGCTGTATTTCCCATTCAACGGTGAAATGCATTAATCGGAGCTATTATACCAGGCAAGGTGTGTTTTCTGACAACAGCACGCCGGCAATAGCGTCTCTTGAACCCGCACAGTGCTTTGACAGCACTCGGTTTATCCCACTCACGTGCACATACCCACCTGCTGGCTCCCTATACTGGGGTTTACAGCAGAGGCGGGGAGTGTATGACAGTGTTTCTTCCTCTGGGGATGGGCAAGAAGCAGCCACGCTGCGATTACTCCTTATCCCGTGAGCAAGGAGATCGATCCAAAGAGCCCTTCCGTAAACACGGGGGCTCCCAGGAGATCAACACGGTCCTCTTTGGAAAGTGCCATGCGGCGTGATATCCCAGGGACATCACACGGCAGGCAGCGGCGGCGGTGGCCTGTGATGAAGTAGGGTCGCCCCTATATCATGTGAAGCCACCAAGCACCGGTCCCCCAAAGGGAACCGGGCCTGGGGCAAGGCCCGTGGACCAAGCTACTTATTCGGCCTTGCGGCCCAATAATCGCTCTGACCTTGTGAGGCGGGGGCATCTCTAGCAATGAACGAGTAGCCCACACACCCGCCGCCATGATCATCATCCAGGGAGAGTACAGCCCTGGGCGGTGGACTTCCATGGACGCCGGACCCGGAAGGAATGGCGAACGTGAATTGCACCGCCTCGGCCATATCCTGGTCCCCCACACTCGAAGCAGAGGTGGTGGGGATCGACGCCCGCTATTTAATCCAGGGCATGATTTCAAAAAATACTTGTTTTCTTTCTTCCTTTCTCTCAAATAATACGTCTCGGACTCAGTGCTAGGCTATCACCTCCGCTCGCTGAAGAGTAAAGGATGGTGGTCAGGAGGCGAGGCCTCCTTTTATACGGAAGTGAGATGCGCACGCATTCAGGTAGGCCCGCCCCGGGGCCGGCTACGTCTATAGAAATCTCAGTAGGTGAATGCTTGCATGATAAGGTAGTACCCATAGAGTCCAGTAGAGGGCGGAGCCTGTGAGAGATATAACCTCTGTTTCCTTGAATTTGAGTAGAACAAGCAGATTTCTCTGGTCAAATGCTTACCCAACACAGGCAATTTCGCTTAAAACGTACTATTTAACGGTTAAAATATCAGACGTTTTTGAGATTGTGTGCTTATACTGTAGTCTTAGCCTGCTCTAACCTGGCTCAGAAATATTAACGAAAGTCTGCAATCCCCGGGTCTAGACTTTCTAATGAAGGAAATATCTAAGTGGTTTCTCTGTGCCCTGTCACATTTCAGTTCTTCATTGTTTTGTCCCAATCATTTTGATGTTGAAAAAGGAAAGAGCCTTCAAATGTTGGCACGGACAGGATTGTCCACATACTTGAGGAGACTATAATTCAGATAGTGGCTCTCAGCAACATAAATGTTCCACAACAGATCCAGAAACGATGTTCAGTTTTCAGAACAATCCATGGATTCCGAAGTGGACAGTTTTTGGGATAATTTCTTTAACCGAAAGGAGTTGCTTTTTTCAAATGTAATTCTTCCATCATCCAAACTAAAATAGATTAATTTCAATTTCCTGTCCAGTGAAGATGGAACCACCAAGAGTCGTTAATCTTTTTCTCTTTCTGTTTACATTGCCTTGCCAACTGTCTGAAGTCCACCCAGCATTCCCAAGTCGGACTTTCTCCTCAAATTGGAATACTTGTTTTAGTGCTGTCTATCAGTCATTTATTTAGTTTCCCCCTACCCTACTTTTTGGGTGACTGATTAGTGCCACTTATCTCCCTTTTTACTGTTTTGGGTAATCCTCCTAGTTGTGTTTTTGTGTCGACATCCTAGGTTCCTCTGCCTCCCCTGGAGTCTTTTTGTTGGCAGATACCCTTCTGTCCTTGCCACTGAGAAGTGTATGTGTATTTTTAGGTTACATCTACAGGAACTGCACCGAGGATGGCTGGTCTGATCTCTACCCCTCCTATGAGGACGCCTGCGAGTTCACAGAGTACGAAGAGACAGAACCAGAGGTAGCTATTTGAATTGATTACTACTGTGAAATATTCTACAGGTAAATAAACGGCACCATCTGTCAGTCCATTATCATCAGGTTTTTTGTCTGGTTGACATTGTGTGAATATGTTAATGATACCAAAACATATTGATATAATTTACAGCATCACTACTGGCGGATATTTGAGGACTAATCTTTTTCTTCTTTTTTTTCATAGAAAGATTAATATTTTAAACAAGGAATTTTGATTACTAGCCTTCCAATACTCAGCCAATGATTTTGCTTTTAATGGTTAAGTAGTAAGGCCAAAGATGTACTCACGATACAGATATTATTTGAGGCAGTGTTAAAAAGATTATTTTTCTGAGGCATCAACATGAACCTTCCTAAACTGTCAAAGCTGGTATAAGGTCAACAAAATGTCCTATTTTTAACATGAAAAACGGTCTCTTGCTGTTGAGGAAATGTTGACTTTCTATGTGAAGCAAAAGAGTAAGAAAGCGATGTTGTACAGACTGTCTGGGAAGAGGTCAGGATGAATAATTAGAGCGCCTGTTCTCACTGCTTTTCCTAAGAAGAATGTTGTAAAATCAATCTATCTTATTACAAGTGCAAATCCTCTGTCAAAGGTGAACAAAAATAGACTCGAAAATGTAATAACTTGTGGTGCAGTTTCTTAAAGTGAAGAATCGAGCAACACACTATGAGTGTGGACGGCATATTTAAAATTAATCCTAAACCATCATCAAATAACTCCCTAAAGTTTCGGATTAACCTCAACCCTTTTAAAGTAGTGTATAGCGCTAACCAGTTGATTTTGTTATCTACTATACTTTGTGTCTCTTCAGGGCCGCCCCTCCCCACATCTTATGCGCAAATGTGGCGCAATTATGTGCACCACAGGGGGGGTGGGGGAGAGGGGGGGGGGGGGGGGGTGGGTGTGGTGCTCATGACAACATTTCACCTAGGGCCAGGGACAGCACTGTACCTCACTGTATAACACACCGCCAGCCAGAATGACTACCCTTACAAATCTTTTTTTTTTGCATCCCATTGGCAATGAATGTGGCTGTGGCAGATTTACAAGGGCTACAAAGGACTTTACAGGAAGTTAGTAATCTTCGCATTCGAGAAATGTATTGAAGGTCCACTAATACTAGTTACAAAGCCAGATTTGGAAGCCTGCAATTCTGGCTTTTCCTGCCCTAAACCCTAGCCCTAACCAATTTCATACAAGTGTAAGCTACATTTCACTTACTGTAGATCACACTGTTCAACTTAGTTTTCTCATAACATTAATTAGCACTTAGGATGGGTTTGAATAGTGTGAGTGAGCAATTAACAGTTATTACGTACAATATATGCTAACATTTGTTGTTTTTTTGTTTGTTTTTTCAGACAACATACTTCTCAAACTTCAAACAGGTGTACACCGCTGGCTACGCTACCTCCCTCATCTCTCTTATATCAGCTATTTTTGTCTTCACTGTTTTCAGGTAAGACTGAAATCTGTCTTTTTTTATTAAAGCATGACCATGATTGAGCAGTAAGCTTAAGAATATGTTTATTATTGTAAACATGATGACAAAGGTCAATAACCTTAACAAAGTAAGGTTTAGTTTCTCTAAATGTAACCTAATGATTTTTGTTCCTGAACCTATCCAAACCATTTTAAACATAATATGCGTACTTAGCATTCATTTGAAACCGTTTTGGATACAGATTGGTACAGATAAAAATGCATGAACATAAGAGTATGGAGACGGCATATTGAAAAGTTATAATTTTTTTCCTGTATTTCAAGGACGCAGTTGTTTTCCCTTCAAAATATACTTGCTATACTTAACTCAAAACACAATGTCCAAAGCTACCAGGCTTACAAATAATTTCTTGCATATACCCTACATGTGTTTACAAAGATATACCTCCTTTTAAGAAATGAAAAACGTTTTTTTTTGCGTTCTCAGGAAGTTTCACTGCACCAGGAATTACATCCACATGAACCTTTTCTTCTCCTTCATCCTGAGAGCGAGCGCTGTCTTCATTAAAGATGGCGTTCTTTTTTCAGATGTAAACCTGGACCACTGCTCCATGTCCACTGTGAGTGTGAAACCCCACTGTAGGTCCATTAGTGTGTCTATATTTACCCATGAAGGACTCATCCTTTACAAATGTGAAACCATGGCTTCAATTCGATATAGAAAGAAAACGGGTCACGCAACAAGTAGTTTTGTCCTGTATTCTAAAATCCAGCTTGGAAGGAAACACATAAAGCAGTCAAATGCTCTCATGTCTCAAAAGTGAAGAGTGAAGATGAGGAGAGCGACGTTTTTGGTTAGGTAACACTTTCGGGAATCCTAGGGATTGTGGTACTTTTAGATCAGTTAAAAAAATTACAAGGAAATAAAGTACTAATATATAAAGAATTATAATTTAAATGAAAGGAAGGAAATCAGAGAGGAAAGAAGATGAGGACAAAAGTAAAATGGGAAGAAAGGATAAAGAAAGAAATCAATATTTTATCTCAGGTGGGATGTACAGAATTAGGATTGATAGAATAAATCACAAAAACTTGAAACTAAATGACTTCTTTCATGTGATACAGTCTGTTGGTTGTGTGAGGAGGAAAGATAACCTGCATGTTGTTTTACTGGCACGAATCTCACAAACTCATAAGAGCTTATTATCATAGAGGGCGAAAACGAATAGGCTTGACATGCTGGGAGTGACTAAGCGGAGCCTGAGAGAGCATTAATGACAAGTGTTTCTCCTACTTTTCTACTGATGAGGACGCATGGAGAAATGATAAGTGCCCCTCTTGTTTGGCTATGAGGGACCAGCGTCAGCAAATCACCATCACTGCTTTGGTCAAAAAGAGCCATCAGAGAGACAAGAAGACGAGACAAAGCTGCTGTGCTCTATCTGAACCAAAAACAAAACTCGGAGGGAAAAGACAGGAAAATAGTGACAGGAAAATTGCTGAAAAATAGATCAGGAGTTGGTGTTGTTTAGAATGAGATTTCACCAGCCAAACACTACATTTGGCCACACACATTGATGTGTTCATATCCTCATGCTTTTTCTCATGTAGTAAAGGAATTATTGTTTGAAATTATGAACTAAAAAGCATTCATCTGATCTGCTTGTCAAAGTATGTTTTTATAACAGGAATCTAAAAAAGGTTATACTTAGGACATTACTGTAGTATCAACCGAAAGCTAACCTATAAATCTTCTTTACAAGAACAATAAGTTAGCTCCTTTATTGTCCTCTACAGGGATCATCAGTTGGCTAACTTTTTGCACGTAGCATGTAGCTTTAGCCTGAGTCCTTTAGCATTATTATTATTATGCATCAAATGCATATTTAACACCTTTCACAGGCTTCTCATTTAAAATGAAGCAGCTAGAGGCAATACTGAAATGTAATAAAACCTTAACCAAATTCTTTCTTTCTTTTCAATAAAAGAGGGAATTAAATATAGATGGTTTATATATCATATTTGTTTTCCCAATGCAGCAGTTTTGTGTAATGTGCATGTGATTTCATGACTATACTGTCAGGTGTCAGGATGACTTGAGCTACATTCACAAGATACGCGGTAAAACAGCTATTTACAGTTAACGTTTTCATACGTAACCAATCAGATAGAAGTTGAAAGAAGCGGCGCAAGCTAGCAAGTGAGGTAAACAGAAACATTACTTAAATAGCTGTGTTTCCCACAAGGCTCTTGTTAGGATTTGTTAAACCCAGAGACTAGGATAAACTGAAAAGAGTACAAGGAAGCTTATAAAAGTTAACAGCATTTAATTAAACAAATAATGCGATGATACACAATGAAATTTGCGAGTTGGTGGCTCCCCCCCTCCCAGCTGTTGGTCCCGTTCGCGTTGGGGCAGCGGATGGTGAAGAAGAGATCGATTCTCCCTGTCCATCACGGGTTATCAACTGTAGTCTTCTCCTATTGGCCGGCGTCGACGGGTGCGGGTCCGAGGCAATTCCTGTCGTTTTTCTGGTGTTAAATTGCAGCATTCTAATGTCTGTGGTTAAAAAACATTCCCTAATAACAGTATTGCAGCGTGAGCGTCAATAAATGAGTGTTAAAGACAGTATGTTTAGTGTACAACACTATGTGTCATTTAACCTTGAATTCACTTTTTCAAAACGTAGTCTTTAGCCACATGCTAATGCTAACCGGAAATGAAGAATTTTCAGAATAAAAGTTTTAAATTGAAAGTGTGTGTGAACTTCCGGTTTTCCAGAATAAAACAGTTTTAAATTACAACAGTGTATTTAATTTAAATTACACCATATCAACATTGATTTTATTTCTTACACTCTGCATCCAACCTCGCTGTGAGCAGGGTGCAAACCGCTAATCATGTGAATGTAGCCTTAGAGTAATTTACTTACTTATGTTTAAGTTTAAAACAATATGGCTGAGAGAAACATGCAATATTTTGGCATGACTAGTTTGAATAAACAGTAACCAAAATGTACAGATTTATAATTTACCTTATAGGTAAGACGACCTGTTTGGACGCCATGCTAAGCTTACACATCCTAGACCAGGGCTCTCCAACACGTCGATCAGGCAGCTTTTCAGTTGCTCGCCGCTCGATTATCGATTATAGCATTTTTCGGCCGCGGCTGGACAATAAGGTTTTTTATTTTAGAATTTGTTCTGTCACACGAATATCAAATTGGTCGGTGACGCAGAGATCAAGGAACAGACGTGACAGCGACACAGCGACACCACACACGGAGCAGTCTCCTTTCTCCACCAACACCAGTCCAGAACTAACAGCAGAATGACCCGCTCCGCTCTGAATCAGGCACTGTCGCTGCGGCTCAGAGACACACGAGGGATTTGTGTTTTTTGAAAAACACTCGTTATCGTCATGTCAGGCCCCCTCCCTGAAAATAATGAGTGACAAGCTGATAGTGACCCAATAGAAACTTTATTATTCACTTAATCACTGATTGAGATATGATGAAGCTAACTTAATCTCATACATTCATGGGATTTATGTAACAGTAAGACAGAGAATGTAAGTGTGCACCCATATGCACTATTTTAGTTTTTATAATGATGTTGTAAATACTCCTGTTGTCTGCTATGTTCAGACTTAAGTCATGTGTGTGATGCCACATTCAAGACATTCAGTGTCTTTTTTTTAACAGAAGACCGTTGCTAGAAGCTGCAGCTAGACTGCAGAAGTATTAGTTTTTTGTTTTTGAGGATGGAACAATTTCACACACAGATATAGGGAGGCTAGACCTATACAATTGATTTATTGTGGTTTATAATTTAATGTCAAGACGAAGAAGAAGAAGAAAAAGATGGCTGAACTGTTCAGTGTCAATCCTGTGGAGACGGAGATGGAGATTATAAATCTCCAAAATAATGTTCAGCTTAAGTCTCAGCAAAACTCACAACATTTCTGGAGCCTTGTAGACCCAGAAAACTATAAGAACATTCACCAAGCAGCACTGAAAATGTTTGCTTTATTTGGCTCTACTTTGTGAAGCAGCTTTTTCTGACATGAATGTCATGAAATCTAAATACAGAACAAGAATGACTGAAGAACATATAAATGACTCTATTAGAGTGAACCTAAGTAGGTACACTCCAGCATACACCTCTATGGTGGACTCCATGCAGCGCCACTCATCTCACCAACTGTGAAAAAGAGTGAATGCACTTATTTTACAACCATAAGATGCTTGTAAGGTGGTGATTAAGGACACTTATGTGAATGTTCAGTGATGTACTTACGTGGGCCATAATATGTGAGAAATGTTCGTTTTCTTGGAACTTGATGTGAAGTTAAGATTTTTGATAAGCTTTAGGTATTGCAATTTCACATGTGTACAAAAGTATAGCTTAATTCAACTGATGAGGGCTATGTGAATAAATGTAAGCGATGTGATGCAAGTTGCTCTTGGCCACTTTCATTTTTTCAAAGTAGCTCTCAGATGAAGAAAGGTTGGAGACCCCTGTCCTAGACAGATCTCTCTACTCTATACTTGCTTGAACCAATAGAAACTAATTCATGAACTCTCTTGCCACCTCAACTTCTTTTACAGTGTTTCGTTGTGAATCACAGTCATGTGTTAAGCATAGCTATCCACTACCAACTCCTGAAAAAACTAAGCTTTAGTCTGCAGTTAGAACCAGTTGATGGAAAACATAATTCTCATTTCGTTATGCAACAATTCTAATGCAATTTCTTTTTGCCCTAACCCTAACCCTCGTCCCACAGCCGTCCTGTAAATCAGCTGTGGCCTTTTTCCAGTTCAGTATCCTAGCCAACTACTTCTGGCTTCTGGTGGAGGGCATGTACCTGCAGACGCTGCTTGCTCTCACCTTTGTCTTCCAGAAGAAATACTTCTGGTGGTACATACTCATCGGCTGGGGTGGGCAATCTTTCTCTTTCACCTTTCAGTGTTTGCTTTAATTTTCTACCTTCCCTCCTCTCTTTGGTTCTTGTTAGAGCTCTGTGTTTTCTCTCTCTTAATGATAACACTGTGTTTGTATCTCCAAGGTCTCCCAACAACGATCATAATGGCGTGGATCCTCACTCGAAACTTCTACGATAACAAGGGGTGAGCTTCTGCGGGAGAAAATCTGAGAACATTTATAGGAGCAGAAAGGGTTTTCTAATTACTTTTACGTACACCTGTTAAATCAAAAACACTCAGAAGGGTTGAAAGCTGACAAATTAGAGTTAATCTTTAGATAGTTCAATTTAGGATTGCTTCTTATATTTCTAACACACTGTTCTAGCTGAGGTTAGTGTGTTTTCGTGGGTTAGTGTGTTTTCGTGTGTGTAGTGTTGAGATGAACAAAATTGCACCCATGTAACCACCTTGTTTATCTCATTACTGTTGTGTGTCCCAGGTGTTGGGATGACACAGATGTGGCCTTCATCTGGTGGATCATAAAAGCTCCAATAACTGCATCACTACTGGTGAGTGCAGCACAGTAACAATGGGAGCTATTGAGGAATTATAAGAGTCCTCAATCTTGGATAGGGCCTGTATGACTCTTTGGCACTGCTGTAGAAACGTATTTTGTGTTCTCATTAGATTTAACAAAAGCACATTTGTTGGTGCATTTCCTACATGCATGGAAGCAGGTAAAAATGGCAGAGTGCCAAGAAAGGCTTGTTATCTTTGTCTGTTAACAGCAAAAACAGTGGACTTCGTTTTTCCCCAGTTTGAAATGGGGTTGATTTTAGGGTTAGTAGGTAATGGCTGACAATAGACCATGAAAGATATATGTGTGACACCTCTTTGCTATTGGTTAAGGCTGCGACTTCGCCAAAGTTTCCCAAAAGAACAACTCAACGCGATACAAGGTTCAAATTTGAAGTTGTTCAATTTCAACTGAACAAGAGGCAAATATTAGCCAATGGTAATTTTGCGCATGTGTAACCATGCCCTCAGTGGTGGCCGAGTGTTTTTATTCTGCCATCAACAAAACAAAATAAAGAGTGGAACTTTTTCCCCTTTTTCATTCAATTTTCCAAAGGTATGACTGCGGGCCAGCCAATAACAATTGCTACAGTTGTAGCATATACTGTGTTGGCTTTGTGTTTTTCTTTAGGTCTTTCTTTGTTTCATGTAGGTAAACTTCATCATCTTCATTAACGTGATCAGGATTCTGGTCCAGAAGCTGACATCTCCCGGTGTCGGTGGCAATGACACCAGTCACTTCAAGTGAGAAGAGATTACATTCAGCTTCACTTTAAGATATGCACAAACACATTCAGCAATTGTATGTCTTTTTCATGGGTATCTTTTTTTTACAATGTGCGCAGGAGGCTTGCCAAATCCACTCTGCTCCTCATCCCTCTGTTTGGGATGCACTACATGGTGTTTGCCTTCCTGCCAGAGAACACAGGAGCAGAGGCACGGATCTTCATAGAGCTCGGCCTTGGATCCTTTCAGGTACAACACACAACACTGGTACAAACTTAAGTATCAACACTGAGATATTGGAGATTCAAGTTTGCTCCGGATGTGCGTTTTTAATATTTAATACTGTTCCTATAATACTTTTCTGCTCTGAAGGGATTCGTTGTTGCCCTGCTCTACTGTTTCCTGAATGGCGAGGTAAGTCAATACTATACTTTATATGCAGGCTTATAATTAAATAATTCATATGATCTCATTGGAATTGGTTATGGAGGGCAACATCCTTAATTATTACTATTGCAAACATACCTGAAGTTTAGTTAACATGTGTTAACAAGTAAAGGACCATAACATTGGTTTTGCATGTCAACCAACAAGTTGTTCATATTTTAAATATATATATATTATTCATAGTATATTTATGAAGTTTCGTAATAAATGTTTCAGATCTGGACATGTCTCATAGTATTGGTCTCATTCAGTAATATGTGAATTTGAAGACATTGAGACAGCGTGTCCAGGGTGCAGGCATTAAAGGCACAGAAGTGTTTCTATGGGAATGACGATGATATTAAAATCTTTGGCCGCAATAACAGAGGTGGCAAAGTTGTATCCCCTGATGACTGAGGCAAATTCGAGAAAGATATAAATGGTTTGTCATTAAAAAAAATGAGTAAGAAAAGAAACACATGAAGAAATAAGGAAAAGGAAACAAGTGAAAGAACAGGAAAGATATATTTAATCATTTCCGAAATTCACAAAGGTTATTATCCAACCAAAATATTTGTAAGTGTTTAGCCTTTAAAAACAAAGGATTTGCGTGGAGTTTATTCTCACTGTTGCTGCACTCATCCATTTTGAGGTGATATCATCATAAAATATGACATCAAACATTAAAAACATAATTGTAAAATCTCAATAGCGGCTATAAAACGTATGAAAAAATACCATTCTTGATGAGAATGAAAGTGCATCGATTTCACAGGTATTAAATACATTGGCCAAATAAGTAAACAGTTTTCTAAACATGCTCAAAGAGGTACGTTTATATAAGGACTGTTGGCTGTCTGTTTGCATGATGTGAAGAAGTCTTAATGTGTTTGCAGAGTAGTAGTATGGTATGGTATATTTGGTAACGTTTGGCTCATAATATGTATAAAGAAGTTGGATTCATTGTTATAATTTATTTTATTCTTGTTTGGGATTCTCACCACTTTTATTTTCAGATGAAGCACAAATAAATTAAAGCAGCTCCAAGCAGATGCTTTTGTAAAAACTGGTGTGACTCTGGTCAGGGCCTCCACACTCACACAGGTGTTTTCACTCCCTGGTTGATTAGGGTTCTAACTACAGGTTAAAAGAGATGCGGTCTAATCAGGCAAAACAAGTGAAAACACCTGTGAGGACATGCAGAACAATAGTTTATTTTCTGAGAAATAACAAAAATATACTTGATTTTTTCAAATCAGGCTAAAATTCTATGGTATGTTTTTGAAAAGAATCCGAAAGTGTATTTTTAGTCCAGGAAGAAGAAAAAAGCCTGTTACAGACCAAGATGTACCTTTTAGAGAAGAACACAATGCGATATGGTCTCTTAAGCATTCCATCGGTTTTTATTTATGTATGTTTTTTGTAGGTGCAGGCAGAGCTTAAGAAGAGGTTTTGGAAGTGGCAGACTCAGAAGTACCTGCGCTACAGTAAACGGCGTCGTACGTTGTTCACTGAAAGCAGCACGATCACACAGATCTCCGTCCTGGACAAATCCAGCCCCAAAGATCAGCCGGCCTCAGAGACACACACCCTCACGCCCAGCAACGTGTCCAGCGTCTAAGGCACAGCTGTTCATGTAAACTGCTCGGCATCTGGCCGACGTCCAGTGACCAAACCACAGAGCCTAAGAATGTTCAAGGTACCTCGTAACTCCGTACGGTACGAATGTGTTGCAGAATCTTACATGGGCTGCCTCATATACAACCAAACTTGTTGACTTATGCCTAACTTTTTCGATTCCCATTATCCCACACTCCTTTCCCCCATAATATGAATTAATTTCTAACTAAAAGGCTTCATATGGGCAAGACACAGAGGTCAAATATTTTATTGATTTGGTATCATAGGAAAGATTTAGCTTTGGGGTCATCCTACACATCTTACTCACAACCAGCAAATTGTTACTCTGTATTTACAAAAGTAACAGATGTGGCTTCAAAACGTTGTCATTGTTTAAACATAAATCAATAGAAAATCATCTATATAAGTAACAATTTACATAATTTGTTCTGTCACAGCTCTTTCAATGCTCTGGTTTTTGATACATTGTTGTGTTTGTGTTGTTTTGGTTCTTATTTGTGTTTGTGAGGACAGCCACAAATGTGTTTGCTAAGTAAGTTCAAACTTAAGTGGGTCGGGTGAATTACCTATAAGGGTTACAATACGGCAGTTTTCACTTGGGTTGAAGCTGTTAAAAAGCAGAATGGTTTAATTATCAAACACCCAACACAGTCTAAAATATCTGATTAAGTTTATCTACCAAGTTGTTCATTTCGCACATGTCACAAGCGCTGAAGGGCATGCTGTCTACAAGACATTCTCACCAACACATTTCTTGAGGTTCAATGTCAAGATAATTATTGTTCGTATTCATTCAGTGCCACTAGTCTCTTGAATGTTGGGCAAGTTGGGAAAATGATCTGTTTAATAGAATATGCCCGTGTTACCATAAGTGGCATGCAACATGTTGCACAGTGCACTAGTGCACATCTGGAGCACTTGACTGTAAAAGCTATTTATTTGTCTGATTAATGTTTCTCCGCTTTGTGTGAATGTAAATAGACTGGAACTAAGTTTATAGCAACGGAACAGTCCATCTAACAGATTTATAAATCACATAGAATGACCTTGTTACTGTAAAGAAAAAAAAAGAAAAAAAAAAAGCGATTTAAAAACGTGGGTTGAAATGAATAAGTTGGTGTTTATATGTTATATATTTTTCTGAATTATACATGTTTGTTATTCTACTATTCTTATATGTAATATTACAAAATATGAATAAGATTCTAATGTATATTTCTGTATTAGTTAGTGTAAGTGATGCCCAGTTGCTGATCGCTGTGCTAAAGCTAATGCTAATCCAGAACCTGAGGAATAACTTCAAGTTGGTGAAATGCAGTTTTTGTGTATCTATGCCTTGAATTCATATATAGTGTTTCTAATTTGGTAAATAGTTAGCAAGTCAGCACACTCATTACTTATATTTACAGGAAATATTTCATTACTCTGCTTCTGACCGCTACAGTGCCTTGATCATACAGTAACTCAGTGTTTCAGTAGGTTTGCATTTAAAATCTGTGTATCAACATCATATATTTAAGATGGTGATGCTAAACTCTGTCTTTACTGTGCAGCACAACAGATGTGCTTCTGTGGCAAAATATATGATGAGAACTGTGTTTGAATTACAAAAACAAAACTTTCATCGAATGTTAAATTGTGCAGTGGGGAAGTGAAGGGAGATATTAACTGAGAATGTTCAATGTGATGTTTTGCGTAGAAAGCTTCTCATGATGTGTCTGGACTTTGCTTTTTAGATTACATTCCTTTACAGTGTTATTTCTCCTTCTCAGTTGAGAAAGTGATGTTTCTTTTACAGGTTCCGGGTTTACTACGAGAATGCAAGTTTCTCATGTGGTGTCTTCTTCTTTGGGTTGGGGGTGAACATTACAGGACCAGGCTGTTGATCATATATCATTTTGTAACTGTTAATGTCCCATGAAAAGCCAAAAATGGTGAATGTCTTGGTCCATCTCTCCATACTTTCTATCATCCCTGCCCTGTTTGTGGAACACAGCCTTATCCCAATGATTCCTAGAATTTAATCTTAAAAATAACTTCTAATTTCTAGAAAACATGTTCGTTTTTGTCAACTGATCCAAACACATTAATACCCAATCATAATCATTACCATTTACACACACATTGTAGTTTATTTGACACTTATTCCCAATACACTGTTCTGCTGCCACATATAAACTGGAAATCACCAAATGTGGATTCTTCCGCCCCTGAAAATAGTCCCAAACCCAAACGATGCACTGCTTCCTCCTGTTTGAGAGGCAGTTGCTAACTCAATCGACTGGCTGCTTACTGAGTCTTTTTCACAATGGATATTTTGAAGTTATTTTAAAGATTTAAAAAGGGAAGAGGAAATGAAAAGTACTGAGGTGGACTAACACATGTTGATGTTGGTAGTTTCACAGGCTTTCCTCACATAAAAAACTTATTATAACACCAGCCTTATCCTTCAAACCAAAACACTTGTGAGTATTTACAACACAAAACAACATTAAGCCAACAAGTTAAAAACATTTATTGTCGATACTTCCATAATGTACAAAAGAAACTCATCTCTTGTGCACACCAAAACAACATTAAATGGTGCACTGTGCAGTGAAATAGATCAAATGAAAAGAGAGCTCATGAGCAAACGTTAGCAGGCTCGCAGCGGAGTGCTTTAGGTTACTTTTACATTCAGCCATTAGTACACAAAGTGCTGAGCCCCATTTTTATTTTTATTTCTAACAGGCTACCGTCACAAATAAGCATTTCAATAAAGATAACCACTTTTAAAAAGCTGAAAAGGAAAAACATTTGAAAACAGGTCATGCTATAAAGTAAAAATCAAAGAGTACAGACGGTTTTTATGGCACTTCACTTTTCCTCATGTCTGCAAAGATTACAATCAAAGGAAAAGTATTCCATGGGCCCTATTTGATAATTGTTCACAGTTGAAACACAATATGCATGTTCGAGCTCATTAATTGCCTCATCCATTTAAAAACAAGCAAGCAGCTCAGATTCCCTTAATGGCCTGAAAGCTTGTTCCTCTCTTTGTTATTACATCTGCCGGTCAAAATGAGGTCAAAACGATTTTACGCGCATGCATCAGCCTTTTAGAGAGTACAGAGGCATTACAGGAGGCTTTATAGTTGAAGCAAACACGATCACCATTACCAAAAAACAATGAAATATAGGAAAACTATCACAGCGCAACGTTTTTAAATGACAGTTATTCACTTTGAACCACAGAAAACGGCATTTACAAGGAACAACGTCAGCAGCTTGTTTCTGTCTCGCACATTTAAACTGCAGTTTATTTAGTCACAAAGGTTGGCTACAGACCTTTTTTCAAACACTTCAACTAACTACTTCATAGTTCAAAAACAACAGGCTCAAATGAATATTTACTCTTTTAATAATAGCAACATCTTTGTCTGACATCAACATAGTACTGGCAATATAAGGCTCCAACTCCCATATTAACACTAAAGGAAATAATTTAGAAATATGTCAAAAGCAGTGGGCGCATGTGCCGGTGAGATTGTCAAAAATGTCTGTGATGAATTTAACTGAATATTTGACCGAAGTAGAGTGGGTCGTGATTGTCACGCCCTTCACTTATTATAGCATGTCACTCTGAATACACACAGCAGACCAATACAGTTTCAGGTCAGCCCTTCTTTGTCATGGTCTGGACTCCCAAGAAGGAATGCATTTTGGCAATTTGCAGGTCAAGAGATGAGTTGACATTCTGAGCAAAACTGAACAAAAATCGAATTGAGAAGGGAAAGTAAGGGCGTTAAGATTTACTGCTACGATAAATGAGATGTTTACTCCAAAAAAATTATAATTTGAGGAACATAGGATAATATTCTGTCAATAATAGAGCGCCTCCTAAATCATTTATGTTTCTCTTTTCACAGATATGGTTTTAGAGATGCTTTACCATCTCCCTACATCCATGTTTCAAGTGTTGGCCATAAGCCAAGAAAGAGACAAAACAAATGTTTTACATTTAAGATAACTGTAAAATGTCAAATGGAAAATGGGGGTAACTGGACTCATAACCTTAAACCCAGGTTGATCCCAGAGAAAGTAAACGCTTGAATAATTTTGTTATTTTTTTCTATCTATAAAAAAGTGTTATTATTTAACAACATTTTGTCACCTTTAGGACTCCGTACTTGACATCTCTTTATCTGCAAATTACCAAAACAATGTTTTTGTGTGACTTTAAAGAGCAGAAAACTCAATATTTGATGATAGTGTATGCTCGGCTGAGCAGACGTCCGTTACAATTATTATCAGTCATAAATAATGTGGAGTCAAAGATGAAACAGTAAGTACATGTAAATCAACGATTTCAGCTCTAGTTTGTCTTTTAAAATACAATTGCAGCTAGACCAAATTATTTCTGTCTTTTCAAATATGGACTCGTATTTAGGGAACATTTTGAAGAATTAAACAATACTAGGATTTCATAAAGAAAAGAAAGAAAAGAGGTTCAGGTGCGTGACTGTTTAACTTTCCCTTTTCCGCTAAGAAGTAAAAATGAAGGATGTGTAGGGGAACTAAAACCTATTTCTTAATGTGTTCATGTAATATACTGTACAGTCACTGACGTAGTTAGTCTGTAGCGTTGCTTTATTTAAAACACCAATCGGTCGTATGTTTTGTTCATCTTTAGCAAAGACAACTTAAAGTACTTCGAAGGCCTCCAGGTTTAAAATACTGATTTAGTCTTAAGCATCATAAAAGCACTTTGTTCAACCACGTTCTATTCTTTGCAGATTCGTTTTGAAATGAAAAAGGACAAATTAAAATACTTGTTTGGTGCTTAAAGGCACTTTTGGAGACAAAAGAGTAGAACGTAGGGATTTAGAGGATAGTCAGACCAAAAGAAACATCAGCAATGACATCGAATGCAAAGCTAACACAGCCTTCGCAAACAGATACGGCCGTGCAAAAAGTCAAGTAATTGGTCTTTGGAGTTACAGTATTACCCCCGATTTAAAAGTCCCCACAAAGAGTAACGACTATGTGCTTGTCTTCAAGCGTAAAGAGAGCAAATGCCACGAGAGTTGCAAACTGCTGAAAGACATAGAGATACTGGTACGAGGGATTTGTCTGAAGAAGCCCTCATTAATCAGAATGAAAACTGATTATTCATATGGTCGTTTTTTTCAGAAACAAATCTGGAAATCTTCTCCAAAAAGCAGTGAAGTGCTTTCTGATGGTCAAGTACAATGTTGAAATGTCCTGTAGGAGCCCTGTTGAAGAGGCTTGGCTTTACAAAGTGACAAGAGAATCTGTATTACAGCGCATAGCCTCCACAACAGCCCGAAATACATTTCTTGAAGAAAAATAAACTTTAACACCACTGAATTATCACCAAAAAAGTAACACTAAATCACATGGACAATAAATGCAAGTTCATGCAAGCAGTTGAACTCATGATGCTTTCTTCCATGAGTATCATTGACATTTTCTGTACTAACGGCTGTTTAAAACTACAGACGCACTCCAAAAGTATTCCTCTCAGAGGTCAAGTTTCCAGTGCTGAGATTTAAAAGAGAGGTTTGTGGTCGTCATCGGCAAACCTCAGCACTGCGAAGACATCTGAAGAATAGTTATCATTATTTAACCCTGGTATGTTTTTTTCTCTCTTTTTGGCAATTCACATAAATGGAAAAAAGATGTCCTTCTCATAAATACTGCTTTTCTCCACCTTGTTAGATCCAGGTGAAATTTCACCTTCGACATTCCTCAGCCTGTTTGTCTTCATCTCTTTGTTTTACATCAGTCACAGTTTACACAGGAAACAAAGGCTTGTTACAGTAGTGGGGAATAGTCTGAATGTGTTCAATAAGTGTGGGTATGACCTGGGGTCCATAATGTTTGAGCTCAATAAATAACATTGATTTGATGGTGAGAAGTTCAAATTTCTAACACTGACTTAAGCTTGAACCTTCATTCTTACATTTCCGTCAACATATTTATAAAAAACGTCCCAGTTAAGGTATCTACTGTACATCAGGGCGGGTCAGAATATTAGCAGCCGGGATATCAAGAATTTGAGGGGGAAACTCTAGAAAACTCTGTGTAATACACAGGAAAACTGACTCTTTTAGACAGCATGCCATCATTTTATAAATCAGGTTTTCACATAAAAAGGCTAAATGCCAAGCTTTAGCTAAAATAACTCTGATGTCATCACACTGCCATCGCTAAGGGTTATCCTTTTCAGTCCTCAACGGGATAAACTTAATGTGTAAAATCAGCAGAGTTTCCCTTTACGGTGTTCACATGAATAACGGAACCATTTCAAATGGCATGGCAGCTGGGAAGCCTGCATCTAAAGAGCAATACAGTGTATAGATACAGTCTAAAAACACATTTTAAAGAAAGGGTGAACTAGAGAATTGTTTTTAAAAACGCGTTCTCAGACTGACTGGAATGATCACTGTGAGGGGGCTGCAGAAATAAACCACCCCCCCAACACGTGCGATACAGCAGCAAATACTGTAGCACCGGACAACAGTAATACAATATATACAGAGAGATCAACCGCCCAACAGGACATTAGATATCCACTAGAATTCGTAATCATGCCCTTTGAAGTGGACCAAGTTTTTCACTCCTGAACCCGGAGTTCGGGACTTGAAGAGATTATTTGGCACCAGACGTTCAGGTTGGGTCATAATTGGGGTCAAAGCAGGTCAGACAAGAGGCTGTTCTGGGTCGCTGGAGTTGAGCTGGGTTTCTATCATGGTGTCGTCCGGGTACGGATTGGGGTACGGGTTGAGGAACGGGTTGGTGAGGCTGGTCATGGGGAGGAGGATGAGTGCATCGGGTTTGGCGGCGCTGCAGGGCGCTGCATCCCCCCCGGTGGGACTCAGGTCGCCGGGGTCTCGGCCAGCAAGCTGGACATGCGGATCTGCGAGCTGCTCTTGCTGAGGATGGACAGCTGCGTGCCCCCGTTCACCCCACTGCTCGCCAGCGAAGGATGCCGGTGCTTCAGGTCCACAGCAAAGTACCTGTTCACCGTCCAGCTGCGCCATTTCCTCTTGATCTCCGATTGCACCTTGAGGGATATACTTCACAAGGTCATTATTAATGGACCTCGCTTGAAAGAGGCCAGCTCACTGTCCCTCACAGCTCTGTCTGTGCTATATCTCATTGTTTTAGCTTCCTAGGGATTCTTTCTGACAAATACTTTTCCCTAAAATGAAAAAAGATTGTATGCCCACACACCCAAAAATGTTTAAAAGTTGCAAGTCAGCTTAGAAAAAATAGTCCATGTCATATAAATGAAGGAAATTAGATCAAATTTAGCATTTTCTTTTAATTACCACTCCATTTCCAATATATATTTTGGTTTGAGAATAAATCCTGTAAACTATAAGCCTTATCTATACCAAGAATTTACATATAATCCTTTAAAACTAAACAGGTATGTTGTGAATCAGTTGTGTTTTTATGTGTGAATTCAGAGAACTGGTGTAAAGGCGTCAGTGATGATGTTTACCTCTCCGTTCAGGAAGCAGTAGAGGACTGCCACGACAAAGCCCTGGGGATACAGAAGGTCCAATAATTAGACAACAAAGAACACTTACATATCAACTTTAAAAGGAGAAACAACAGCAGTGAGTGATGAAAGACACTACTGTGAAAAAAACAGCAGGATTCATTTTCATAATGGTATATTTTCACATACAATAATTCACACTCGTTTTCATATAAAAGCTGAAGACTTGATTTGAAACTTGAAATCAACTTTATAGATTCCAAGCAGTCAGGTCATACTTGAGTCTTAATAAATGGACAGATGTGTTAAAATCCCTAAGTTTCCTTGAATGGCTGATATAAAGGTACAGAATTTGTAAATAGTCATTCTCAGGCCATGATGGAGGATCAGTCACCTGGAAGGATCCGAGTCCAAGCTCAAACACCAGACGCTCCCTCTTGCTCACGTTCTCGGGGGAAAAGGCAAACACAGTGTAGTGGATCCCAAACAGAGGAATCAGGAGCAGAGTGGAGCGGGCCAACCTCCTGCAAAATAACACACAGAATAATGATGAAACTGGAATACAGTGTGTCCTCATTTTCATAATAGGTCTGTCATAATAGACCTCAACTACACTTTTAATCTTAATCATTCAGTCGTAGAAGTATAAGTATTTGTCAAATGCTGGCCCTGGTAGTTTGCAGGAATGATTACAGCACAAATGCATTAACACATTTCTCTGTATTTGCTTTCCTAGTCCTCAATTGTTAAATCAGTCCATAAATTGAATAATGAGTAAAGTTACCAAATTGTAAAAGAAAAATACCCTCAGCACCCCCCCCCCCCCCCCCCCTTTCCCGCATCCATTCGCGATGTCTCGCTGTCTCGCAGATCCCACGCAGCAAGCAGGAAATGAACCCAGCTCACACTGTCCGCTCCTCGCAGCAGCGAGCCGCGCAACGTCCCGCCAACACGGCACCCAGACCCCACGCAGCATTCTCATCTGTTTGTCATTACTGGTTTCATTTTCTGGTTGCAAATGCCATTGTAACACATAATCACTGATGTTCTGCTGTACTCATCAGAACAGAGTGGGCGAGCTGACCAATCAGAGCACACTGGGCTCACAAGGGGGGGGGGGCAGGAGCTCCAACAAGCCGTTTAGGACAGAGAGTGAATACACATACTATACAGAGATGCTGTATGAGAAACCAATGTGATTAAATCTATTCTAGTAGACCTCAAAAATGGAATTATGATCAGTAGAAATGGCCATGACATGGGACCTTAAACAAATTAATGGGGATATATTTTGCTAATTTTTAGGTTCATATTTTGGTTTTGGGTTTTTACAAAAACGTGTTTACATGCTTTAATGTTCAAAATAAAAAAATAAATTTGGCATACAGTTTGCTGAAATACTCAATTGTAGTTTGTGTCTCTGTAAGATCCCCTTTTACAAAAAAGCATATTCTGCGCTGATTGGCTGGTGAGAAAAACTGCAATCGAGTCCTCAAACAGTGGGTGTAGATGCATAAGGGACTGCACTGTATATTTCAATGTGAATGGGTTTTCTTATAATAGTTAAATGGGTTGTCAATTTTTTGTTTCAGTGCTTACTAACCCACTAGGGACTGGAAATATGCAAAAGCACTGATAAAGCGAGCTTTCCTTATGTCCCCTCTGTTGAAATATAGCTATTGAAACATAAAACTTAAATGTCAGGCAGAACATTTCAATAAAAAGACAACATAAAACAACTTACAGGTAAATACTGGATTCATTTCCACCGATATCTGGGGACTGTAACTTCTGGACGAGGATGACGATGATACCGATGAAGAGCACAAAGTTGACCTACAGACAAGATGTAACGCAAACAAGTCAATATGTATTTACAAATAAAAATATTGTTTTAATTGTTTAATAGTATATAAAGTTTTGTTTATGTTGTTTATATTTGATATCATATTTTAAATGTTTAATTCTCTTTTCCACTTTTTAAAGTATTTTAAGTATTGTATTTTAATATCTGAACACACTTCTGCTTCTGTGACGAAATCATTTCCAAAATTGGGATCAATAAAGTATCTATATCTATCATCTATCTATCTTGTTTATGTTGTGTTTGTTATGTCACTGCATATACAGGTGATAACAACGTACCATAATTGAAGCGAGTACAGGTCCCTTGATCACCCACCAGATGGCAGCGTTGTTATTCATGTCCCAACATCTGAAGGAGCAGGAGGATACAACATCACATTCAAAGCAAACACACTTCAACATACAGGTACTAAACTCTGTTGTTCAAAACCTACCCGTTGTCATCAAAGTGAAACTTCAGCACTGCCCAGATGGTCACACACACTGTGGGGGTTCCTAAATTGACAAGAAAACAAGGATACAAAAATGAGTAACGATTCATGAGATGGGATAAGAATTCCAGTTTGCGTGTTGTGGTTCGTCGCTCACCCCAACCAATGATGATGTACCAGTAGAAGTATCTCTTCTCAGGGAAGAAGGTCTCCACTAGTAAAGTGAAGAGGTACAGACCCTCGATGAAGAGCCAGAAGTAGTTAGAGAGGACGCAGTAATGGAAGAATATCATCACTGCTCGACACTCAAGCTTGAAGGAGAAAAAAAGACACCATGGGAAAATGTCAGAAAGACAGAGTTAAGACGAGACACTACAGGACACTAATCAATAACATGTATTTTTTAGGACGTGACAGAAACATCAGAAATATATATTTAGTTGGTTTTGTTGCAACACTTCTGTAGACTATTCAGGGAAAGGAAATGGTCTTAATGTATAATATCCACTGATGAAATGTAATAGTGATATCTGTTGCTGAAAATTGTTAGCAGATACTTCTTTTTGGTCTTCTCGAGAACAACCTTGTTGAAAATAATTTATATAGATACAAATAATTCCTTGTTAGGTTTGAGCAAATCATCCATTGCCTGTTAACATGTAAAACAAAGAGCATTGTAGGAACGTGTGCAGGCCTGTTGGTGTTACTCACAGTGTGTATGAAGCAATGCTCACTGTCTGCTTCGGCATACAGCACGCTGTCTTTGATGAAGACTGAAATCGCTCTCAAGATGAAAGACACAAATAGGTTCATGTGGATGAAGTTCCTCGTACAGTGCAGCTTCCTGATTAAAGCCAACAGACAGGAACACACTGATTACGTTTTTAATAAACACAATAACTGCATGCAGTGGAACAATACGTTGAGGTTTGTTTTGTTGTCATTCAGTGATCAACATGCATAAATAGTTCACGCAGTTATATAGTCGTAGTAAAAGCAGTTGAAGCAGCAATTGTAGAGGCAAAAGTGAAAATAGCTTTAGAGAAAGCAGCCGTGGTCTTATCCTTACTGTCACATTTTCCACTTGGGAAGAAGCCCCCGCATTCACTACGATGACGGCAGGGGGATTGTATTTGCGTTGTATCTTGATACACATGGTTTTCACATAGTTAATGTAAACATGCATTAATTACTGTGGTCTATGTCTAGGAATAGCCCAAAAGAAATATCATGGATTTTATTGCTCCATTTAAAAAGGTGTATCTCATTATTTTACCTCTGTAAAGCGTATTTGAGCACCTGATAAAGCGCTCGATCATTTGTATTATTATCTCTTTTTGTTTTGTTCACATGACATTACATTGCCAGTAAAAATAACTCTGCTTTTGGTTTCACACGGGAATCGGGCGCCTGGGTGAAAGTCCTGTGTGTGTTTGTTATCAGTACTGTAGGAGCCACAACATCAGCTGCATCAATAGTAGTAGTAGTTGTGGTAGTACATGAAGTGATAACAGCAAAAGCAGTGATAGTACTAACACTTATTGAGGTAGAAGTACATACCAAGAAGTTAACAACTTTTCTTTTGAAAAACGATAATAATTTTCACCATGAAAGGGATTACCTCATCCTAAAATAATGTCATTGTGTTTTAAGATATTTGATATAAATAAGCAAGATGCCTGAAATATCCTTCAGTTATTTTCTCCCTCTATGTTTTCATAAACCTTGTTTTTCCCAACACGCCCCACCAAGCTGCAGTACCACCCCTGACCACTAGACGGCTCACCTGAACCTGCACAAGATGACCATGGCCATGACGAGGGACACTAAAGAGGTGCTGTAGCCCACAGTGTACAGAGCCTTCACTGACACAAAGTACATGTCCTAAAATGGAATCACAAGAACAACAAAAAGTTAATAAACTGTTTTTTCAATAATATACAATGTCTCATTTTTCCTATTACTCTGAGAGTGATACTTACCGGATGGCTACTGTTCCCTTCTTCAGACATGCAGGCATCAACGTAATGAGGGAAGGTCTCATCCCATCCGAACTCAGTGCAGTTCCGACTCACCATGCCTGGCTCTGTGGACACAGGACAATTAATTTAAAACACATACTGTACTAATATGTTGAGTGAAATCAGGAAGATACAGTAGTACCCTCTTAAATGATTTGCTTCACTTAGTTGGTGTGCCCCTTAAATTGAAATGTGTGTAATGTAACACAGAGAATAGATTTTCCAACCACAAGCACACACTGTACTTGTGAGGACAAACAATGACATAACACATTCCCTACACCCTAACAATGACATCGGCCAAAACCGTATTCTTATCTTAACACTATGTGGGGACCAATGAAACGTTCACATTTTCAAAAGTGTTGTAAAAAATGTATTTGTGGAATTCTTTAATCATTTCAGTACCTTCAGTACCTTCTTTTGTGTGTGTGTGTGTGTGTGTGTGTGTGTGTGTGTGTGTGTGTGTGTGTGTGTGTGTGTGTGTGTGTGTGTGTGTGTGTGTTTGTGTGTGTTTGTGCATGTGTGTGTGTGTTCTTTGGTCCCCACTTTGTATTCAAGTTAGAAATACAATTTTTGATTTGCATAGTTAGGGTAATGTATAATTTCAATGTGTGTTTGTGGGCAAGATTTTTACAAAAATCTGCAATTCAATGAAAGTACATGAACTTTTACCATGTGAGCACTGCAACAAGACATGTGAAGAGGAGCCTCGACATGTCAACAGCATTAGTTGCTGATGGTAAATGGGAAGCAACTCACCATAGTCTTCTTCGCTGATGAACTGAGAGAAGAGCTCGGGACAGTCGACTTCCACCACCTCCCCGATCTTTGCCGGGTGCCAACACGTCAGGTTGTCCCACATCCACGGACAGCCTGAGGAAACAACAGGTGAACAAACACAGTTCACATCAAGAGCCATATGTTACTTAATTTGGGTGAAAAAAGCCCACATATTCTTATTTAGCTGAGGGTTTTTCACTCATATATAATTTTACAACAGCATCAAAAAAGAGCGAAAGTCTTCTACAGGAAGAAGATAGTTCGGCAGAGACTTTATGAATAATATGTATGATCATTTGTTATAACAATAACTTTTGGGGGACACAGGTCTAGATGGAACATAAACACAGATTTTGGGGAGAGTCATGTGTATTCGCATTAAATGTGCATACATCCATGCAGAAGATAAAAGAAGACGGTCTGATTTCCAAATTCAGTTTGTGACTTCATTAGCCGGCTCTGCTTTGGGAAATGTTGGTTTAATATTAGTTTTTTCATTATCTTAGAGCCAAGCGGGAGCTTTGTGGCAGGGTTAACAGCAGAAGCTATAGTGTTTTAGTCAAGACCACAAACCACCTTAACCAAGACCAAGACAAGACCAAGACTTTAAGAGGTCGAGACCAAGTCAAGGCCAAGACCAAGGCAGGGCGAGACCGAATCAAGACCAGAAGAAGCATATGCTCAAGACAAGCTATTACATTGAATTGGCACCATATTGAATAGGCAGCCATAAAGTCAAACATAAAAACTAAGCAGGCTCAGGTGATCCAAGTTGCGTGACTCGGTATCCCCTGGATGATGTAACTGAGTTATAGCTGTTTAGTTTTCAACCAAAAGGTCAGTACAATGATTTCCTTGAGTCCAATAGTTATCATGCCATATTAAAATAAACAAAAGGAAGGAAAATGTACAGCTTTTATACTTGGTTTCTGTTTCTCTGACGCCTTGGTGATGTACATGATCTGCAAATGCTATCCTACGCAGTAGAGAACACATTTTACCCGTTGAAACTTGTCGCCAAACAAAAATAATGAAGAAATGGCACAAAGCTAGTCTGAATTTCCTTTCATCCATCACAGAATCACTCAGAGAGACGCCTGTCACTCACTGTCTCAGTGATCAACTTTAATTTTAAGCATCTTCATCAAGAGATGCTGGCAATTAAAGCCTTAGACCTTCCCCCACTTCAGAGTGAAACCAAAGAGTTGATTTGCTTTGCCGAATGTCTCTGTTGCCACTGCTTTACTTTGTTATGCTTTGAATCAAACAAAGAAACTCAAAGGCAAACTGTGAATTATTTCAAATGATCTCTCTTTGCTGACAAGCAGGTCAAAGTCAGAGTACCGCAATTTGTAGAATGATCTTGTTCTCATTAGTATGCTGACCCTGAAGATATTATTGTTAATAATCTCTATGTTTATTCTGTTATAATTAGCCCGAATTGGAAATGGTTACAAGTGGTAGTTATGATGAGGGAGGGGGATTAAAGGCTCCACTAACACATTCACAATCACCTACCGTAGTCTGGATCGTTCCCAGGATCGTCCGAGGCCATCATTTCCATGCATTTCTCCTGCTCCATCTTGATCACACAGTTTGAGTGGACCTGTTGGCTGTAATCCTGGAAAACAACATCAAAACACACACAACACACACACACAACACACACACAAACAACACACACACACACACACACACACACACACACACACACACACACACACACACACACACACACCACACACACACACACACACACACACACACACACACACACACACACACACACACACACACACACACACACACACACACACACACACACACACACAGAGAGAGTCAAGTGGCAGAAGATTACATCAGAGCACAGAGGATCGGACCCAAAGGTAAAATAGAAGATGCTGCTCCATTAGCTTCACCATACGGTTCACACCACAGTGTGGGAGAGGTCTCTGCTCTTGGATCTGTTTAAACACTCAGCCAATTAAACAAACCAGTTCAGAGCTGTTGGCACTCTCCCCGAGCAACTGACCCGGAGGAGGGGCATTATTCTAATTCAAACAAGGCAGGAAAGCCTTTCAGACGTGCACTTTTCACACCAGACCGTGCCAGGGGTTACTCCCATCTGTTGAAAAGTGGTAGGCAGACACACAGAAGTGACTGTTTAAACTTGTAGCCCTCCAGCGGCGTCAACACAATCGAGGCCGGGGAGTCCCACAGCTACTTCACTAAAGAAACGGAGGTCACCCCAAGAGACACCTTCTCCACAGCCCCCCTCTGACAGCTGCATAATGAGGGGCTGACGTTGGGACTGAGGAGGGGGTGGAGATGGAGGTGAGTGTCTGCTAAGGAGCTTGTGTGTGCTGGCGTCAGTCTGGGAGACGCGACGTCACAGCTTTATGAGGTGTAGGAGAGGATTAGTTAAGCATTCACCCGCTGACGTCAACAGCGCTCGCATGGGAGTCATGTACTGACGATCTACTGGAGTAACAGAGATGCAGGCGCTCCGGGGGCATCGTGGGGAACGAGTGTCGACACACTGTCTGTATCCTCGAATCTGCTGGGTGATTTATGTGCTGCACTCTCCAACAACAGCATCATGTCTGCACTGGTAGCTACATTGAATGTTCTGGCAGTAAAGGCACATGTGGTTGGAATAGGCATTCACTGGATCTGTTATGTTCATGTTTTTTATCTTAAATCAATAGTTAAACATGGTAGATATTTAGTCATATTATTGGGCTCAGAAGAAAAATATATAATTTCTTAAAAGCTGCACTACTATATGAATGAAAATAAGTACTTGAATTAGCATAAGTACATGGATGTATTAACATATTTAACAATACAATAGATGTGTATATATAACAGCAATCCATGTCTCAATCAAACTCAATCTAAAATGTAGATATTGAGAAGCTGGTAGGTAGCAGGACGGTTGCCATGGAGAATGTGATGAGTAAATCCAGAATGGATTTTTTTTTTTTTAGATATTGGTTCCCTTCTCCAGCCAAGAAGTCCTTTAAGACCCATACAAATGTATTCAAGACCTATTATGAAGTTGTAATGCCCAAATTAATGTATGGCTTTAAGGACCCATGAAAAGCCTGATATACCAAAGGGGGTTGCTCAAATGACAAACGCACAGAGAATGATCATCTTTGCCGGGTAAATTGGAATTTTGAACGTCCAATTAATAGTCTTAGCAATCGGCTGGTCCTCCCTCATGGACGCTATACCAACTTCCAATTATGTTGTTATAACAAACAAGCACATCAGCTGTTTTTCTTCAGTTAATGTACACAGTTTACATTCAGCAGCTTCAACAACTAATTCTAGAGAAAACTAGAAAACTTGACTTTTGATTTCACACAGGAACAATTTGGTATTTTTGGGTGACAATCCCATGTTTAGCCCATTCTTACTTCTTAGTACGTCATTTGACTTTTTGGCAGAGAGCCCTGAGGACAAATTGCACCCATGTGCACGCAAAGACAGCCTGGATAAAGACTTTTGGCTCTTGCAAACACCACAGGCTTAAAACAATGTGTCAGCAAATCTTCTAACAAATCAGACAGGATGTGGGAATTGCTGTTTACATATTATTTCCACAATAGCCTTTAAGGTACAGTACATTAAAGGCTAGGAAAGTAAAATGTCAAAGAATCTAGCATATACACATGGGTCTTTTCACTCAGTCCACCTGATGAGACCTCTGCTCAGGTTAAAGTTGAGTGGAGCTTGGCTAAAAATCACCAAACTCCATTTGCCAGTAAATTATCCTGCCTCAACAGGTGCAACAAATTAACTGTGCAGGTCTAATCAGATCAAATAAGTGAAAACACCTGTGGAGCTTCCAGGATAAAGAAACCTTTGTGTCCTAAAAACCAATGTTATTGATGTATCACATCAATAAGGTTGTGTCCTTTCTAGTTTCTAGGTAGTGTTCTTTCTATTCTTAGCAAATATGGGAAAAGTCTCAAGAGACATGTTTACTCATGTTAAAGAAAACCAAGATTTACACAAACCTTAACAAAAACATGTTAGTACCTTGAAGCTGAGAAGGACCAGTATGACGGTGTTATTATACTTCCTTCAACATTGGTTTTAGTATCAGACAGAGATTAAGATCACTTTATTTTACAATGAACTTTGGGATTTTAGCTTTTGCAGACCATTTACATGCACAAGAACCTATATAACAGCCTACTACAGGAAAGGTCAAACCGCAAAAGGCAAAATAGGGCCCCTTTAAAACTCCCAAATGAACACCCGACTGCTGATCATGATCAAGTCCAGTCTATAGAGTATGTATTGTTCATTTGTTCAACTGTACAAACAGGGACTTAAATGTCCATCTCTTTCTCTTTTAATCATATTTTCAACCTATGCCTTCCCCTTTTTCATACAACGTGCTGTTGTCCACCATCTTCTTTAAAGCTCATCTCTCATTTTCTCCGACAACACTTCAGCTCAAGGGTGATGACTCACATTTAACAACAGTAATAAAAGACTGCTTTCCTCACAGCTTTTTTTGTATGGAGAGGAGAGGAGACAAGCAGATAGAGGAAGGAGAAGGAGAGGATGCTATCGAGGACCTTCTCCACAGATTTAACAGACAGGAATAATGTTGAATAAACAATGAATAAATGATGAGAATGCATCCTTATCCATCGTTCCTACCACACACTCGTCAATGAATTATTGATTCAGACACTTCATACGGCTGAACGACTGTAGAAGTTCATAAGAAGGGCCTCAACACCTGTTCCCTGAATATATTCATGTCAATCTCCACCTGTTGCCACGTCTGTTTGTATGTTGATCGTTTTAGCTGCACGAGTAAGCTTACACACACAAACTGAAGGGAGATTATACATTGTGTCCTTCAAAGGTACAAAAAGAGAATGAAGAAAATAATTTTAAATCAGCTTACCGAGAGTAAGAGGAGGAGGAGGGCGAGGATAAGCGGGCTGTTAGTGGCAGACATTTTGTGCTTCTCAGTGAGGAGTTTTCCTCTCAACATCGAGCTCTGAAACAACAGGACGTCAGCTCACCTTGGGATCTGAAAACACAAGAGTGTGAAACATTAGGAGACAGGATGTCAACATTTTGTCTACAGCAGTTCCACCAGGACATTTAGCTAACATCACAGAGTATCTTTAGAATAAGCTCTCAGTGTGTGTTTATATATCCGTGGAGAAAATTCAAACTGGAGAGCACTCAGACGACTTTAACAATAATTTATTTTAGAAAATCTCCATTAACAGCTAATTTTACCTTGTCATGTTTTGCTGTGGAAGAACACTTGCGCCATGCCAGCATAGCTTGAAGGGTTTTGGCTGCTCGGTGCAAGTATATACAGTATTACATTAGATTCTGAATGTTATATTTTACTGAACAGAAGATGGTAAGTGCATTGGATCGTGAGAAGAAAAGTTGAAAATGTTAACAAAGAAGCATTGTCTTTTTAAAATCCATGGATAAACAATACAAAAAACATTTCCTTGTTGTTGTAAAATCCATCACCTTAACAGAAATCTATTGAAAAGT
This sequence comes from Trematomus bernacchii, assembly GCF_902827165.1. Taxonomy (NCBI): domain Eukaryota; kingdom Metazoa; phylum Chordata; class Actinopteri; order Perciformes; family Nototheniidae; genus Trematomus; species Trematomus bernacchii. Next base: position 21,235,026 of record NW_022987739.1, read on the forward strand.
GTATCCATTACTCAGAAAAAGAAATCTGTGTGTAATCTATACGTTTTACGAACAATGAAGTTGTTTTTTTAAAGGAAAAAGGCCAAACATTGCCTAGCTCCAGCTTTTCAAACATGAGAACTCGCTGCTTCTCTTCGTTAAATGTGAGAGAAAACGGAATATCTTTTTGGATGCTGGTTTGGATTTGAAGGCGTCTCCTTGGGTTTAAGAAGATTATGATTACAGAATGTGTGGTTCTTATCACTTATGTTCTGACAGACAATCTAAATATTTAGTTGCAGCTTACTTTTCTCGCTGTGACTTTCCCACTTTTTTGACAAGTGTGCTGAAAAATGGCCTCGAATATAAACTGAAATTCTGCTTACGGAAATCCTCCATCAATGCCCTTCACTTCGCTGAAGCAACTGCAGTCAGCTGTTACAACGACACGTTCAGCCTACCTAATGATTGGCTTTCCAACTTGTATGTGAACACAAGGGTTGCATGTCTGTAATGTGCCCATGTATCTGTGTCCTCATGGATCAGCCTGGCCCAGGGGGTTCGCATGAGTAAAGCCAAGTAGCAGTCGGGCCTCGTCCCACAGGGAGACTTTGGCAGCTTGGCATCCTCCTTCAACCCTGCCAGCATCAAGCCCCTCCCCCTGCCGTTGTCAGGAGCAACAGCTGAGAGAGCTGCTGAGTTTGGATCTGAACTGAACCACGTGGACCTGGAAGCTCCTTCTGCTCTACTGTAAATAGATTTTCTTTGGATTTCCTCATGTACTTCATGTCATGAAAGGATAAAACACATTCATGAAAACACTGAACTCAACTCAAATTCCAGCATGTATTTGAGTAGAAACAAACATTTCTATAAGCAAACGAAGCACATTTGATTTGAGTCCTGCACACAGTGCATATTAATGCCATACAGCCCTAACAAACAGTACTTTCATTCATATTTTGCTTGCAAGAAAACAACATGAATGGAAGTCTGCAGCTTTGCCAAGGCCACCATAATGGCTGTTCTTCCATAGAAAAGCTTTCATGGTGACTGGTCGAGCACAAACTGACAATAATTCATTTCTGAGGAAAAACCCTCCCATGTTCTTACAAAAACACTGATGGTATCTCAACCTGCCACAGTGGGAGAGGTCTCATTGTGCCTGTGTGTGTGTGTGTGTGTGTGTGTGTGTGTGTGTGTGTGTGTGTGTGTGTGTGTGTGTGTGTGTGTGTGTGTGTGTGTGTGTGTGTGTGTGTGTGTGTGTGTGTGTGTGTGTGTGTGTGTGTGTGTGTGTGTGTGTGTGTGTGTGTGTGTGTGTGTGTGTGTGTGTGTGTGTGTGTGTGTGTGTGTGATGCAAAACGATAAGTAATGGACACGCTCGAAGTTCCTTAGAAAGATATGCATCTTCACTGGTAACCTTTTACTGCTCTATTTGTTGCAACTAAAACGTCTAAACGATCAAATCATTCAAACCAACAGAGATCCTTCTATATAAGCTCCCATTGTGCGACAGGGGCCCTTTGTCGTGATCTATATCTACAAGAGCTATATTTATTTTATTTTCATTGTGCTCATATGGTGCGTATTCCTAACGTTGTATCAGTCAAATTTACAATAAATCAGGCCCTACTGCATCAAGCAGAACTCAGAAAACTACACATAACGATAAAGCACAATAAAGATAACATGTAATTGTGCTTGCACGATGAACACAGTGTCACTTCAAGTTCTAAGACAAAAATAACAGACAACTAAACTGGACAACACCTTAGTAGCGACGTATGTCAATCAAAAGGTAGCCACAACCTAAAATGTACCTTGCTGTATTTTCTTTGTTATACTATCGGACTAAAATAAAAAAAATTAAATATTTAAGAACTCTTTCAATTGAGATAATTTACTCATTAAGAAAGTGTTTACTGAGGTAATAAATCAAGTGATGAGGAGAGTCATTCTTTCATAGATTTCTATACAAATGGACGGCCCCCTGTTGGCAATTTGAATGAGTATGTGTGTGTGTGTGTGTGTGTGTGTGTGTGTGTGTGTGTGTGTGTGGTGGTGTGTGTGTGCGTGTGTGTGCGCGCGCGTGTGTGGTGTGTGTGTGTGTGTGTGTGTGTGTGTGCGTGTGTGTGTGTGGTGTGTGTGTGTGTGTGTGTGTGTGTGTGTGTGTGTCGTGTGTGTGTGTGTGTGCGTGTGTGTTTGTGTTGTGTGTGTGTGTGTGTGTGTGTGTGTGTGTGTGTGTGTGTGTGTGTGTGTGTGTGTTAGCACTGCAGCTGCTCAAAACTCTCCTCCCCGAGCTGTAATCATTGGCTTAATGAGTCTCAGTGGTTTTAATGTTCAACACTGTCATCTGGAATGTGTGTGATGGGTGATGCTCTATCGAGAGAGCATATACATCATTAAAGAAACACACATGCACACACACACACAAGTATGTTCACGACTCCGCACATGTTACACACTGGTCCTCACTTTAGCTTTACGACGGCACTAATAAATACTCGGTGTAGAGTTGCACCCGAGAGGGGAGAAGATAAACGAAGGAGGAAATGAAGCAGTGAAAAGAACTAGCTGAGAGAAGAAGAGGAATGTGTGTGGGTGTTTGTGTTAAGACAAACCTATCGTCTCGGGAGAAGAGGAATTATTTCTCACAGGAGTATGCCTAAAAAGATGGAGCTTTCTTAATGATCACTCACCTATAAAGAAAAGCTTTGAAAACTCTGCGATGAAACGCATCATCAGAGAGAAGGATAGAAGAAGAAACAGGGAGCCTCCCTGATCTCCATGTTTGTTTTTGTTTGGACAATGAGAACAGTTTTGTCCCTCAGGATGGTCTGGTCAGGCTTTGACAGCTGTTGTGGTCTGGAGCATACAGACATGCCCCGGCTTATCCCCCTACTCACTAACTCCAAACTCTTCTGCTCTTTACCTATCATTTACAACAATGCATTCTTCTTTCTTTGGAAGAACTAAGACATTCTTCTCTGTGCTGCTTCAAGAATCATCATTTAGTGTGTGGATCCAGAAACTGGACTGTCTCATTCCCAGTGAATATCATAGTAAGTCAGTCATGTCTCGGGCTCTATATTTAGCCCAAGGAATTATGGGAGGAATTAATATACACAGACATGACTTAGTCTTCATTATTTTGGGGAGGGAGAGGGAGGTGCGCTTATTACAGAGAGACAGAGAGAGATAGTGGGAGGAAGAGAAAGAACTGTCCTGGTTTCACGCTCACATTATGTTCCATTTTCCATACAATTCACTGGGGTGCTGCTTCGTCACGAGACTGAGGCAAAGTCACAAACAAAAATAAAGTAAAAGTAAAAATAACACACTCATCAGCTTCAGAGACTTACATTCCAGATCCAGCCTAATTCCCTCAACAACAAACCAGGAAGTAAGTAACCAAGGATTGGTATCTCACTTGTGTACAAACACAGTTAATATGGTAAAGCTTGATGTTGGTAATGATGTAGAATGGCGTTATTTCTGATGGCATCAGGAAGCAAGCATAATTCTGATTGTATAGAAGTCTAAGTCTATCTCTTTATAAAAAAAGAACAAGAAAAGGAGAGAGAAGTAAGTATGTTTTGATACTTATTGGGGAGGCAGTGGCTCAGTCTGTAGGGACTTGGACTTGGAACCGAAGGGGTCACTGGTTCACGTCCCGATCGGACCAACACAAATACAGAGTGTAGACTGGTCAAGTGCCAATTCACCTCCTGGGCAATGCCAAGGTGCCCCTTGAGCAAGGCACTGAACCCCCAACTGCACTGGGCGCTGGCGAACTGGCTGCCCCGTCACTCTCCCTCTCCTATCCTGCATGTGGTTCAGTTTCTGCATGTGCTCATTTATATCAACCTGTGTTTGTAATGTGAGTGATAAAAGTAATTGATAAAGTATGTCCTATTCTTCTTCTTTATGATTTCAAACTGTTGTTGGTAGTGTAGTGTGGCCAAGTGGGTGTGAAGAGGAATCAGCTCTGAATGTAGTGCAGAGATGGTGACCATGTTTTATTAAAAGGGATTATATTGTCTATAGAAGTAGTATATACATAGTTTGAAGTCCTCTTCGATATGTCGCGTAGCTCATTTGGTTTATAATGATCCTTCTCAGAGTAAAATACATGCAGCGAAGGCTTTAATGCTTAGCCAGTTTTTCTAGTTTGGATGTACGTGTTTTTATCTTAGAACGCTAACCCTTACACAGTGTTTCAGTAGACTTCTTCACCCCCTCGTATTTGTCACTTCTGGTTAAAAAAACAAAACAAGATGGCGCCGGACAAAATTCCAAACTTTCAAAACCAACCAATGGGTAATGGGGTCACGATGACCATGTACACTTTTTAATCCAAACCACCTTTTGTCACCCCATCCCTATCTGTATCATTTAAAGGTCAACCATCTTGCATCTACAGAACTTTATCTGAGACTTTGGACATAAACACTCCAACGGGATAATGTTGATCTGCAGGTGTGGAAGAAGGCAACCCGTAGCCATGTCAACAAATAAGGAGCCACACAATATTTCTACATTTTACTCTACCTTGTTCTGCTCATAGTGGCTAAATATTGACTACCAGTATGCATATAACATTACATATAGGAATTATATTTGGTGTGGTCTTTGTGCTTTTACAAAAGTATTTAAATGTCCTCGATCTCTGTAGCTAACTATTGCATCGTGGCAAAAGTAAGTGCAACCTGGGACAGAGAAGCTTGTCTCACATGCAGAGCAGGTTTGACACAGAAAAGGAGCAGAAGCAGGGCGTTGTGACGGAGCTGTTTAGCTGAAGATGCCTCACTCTTAGTCCCATGCCTGCTCTAATTCCCAACATGACCCAGTGAGCAGCGAGACATCATCGTCTCCCGCATGGCTGCACCATGCTGCCAAACACCAGCACCAAACTGACCGAATGATCTCTTTAGAGCCGACTGCCTGCAGAGGATCCCGACTGCTGGACAAGTCAAAGATCAAGTGTGCTTTAAATCACTCTCTACAGGACGTGCAATGCAAATATCTGGGATGCAAAAATAGGCAAAAAGATGTGATTTAGTTTTAACATTTAGCCAGGGACACTCAATTGAAAATGTATGGGCTTTTCCTCCGTAACAGCACATTACTGTTACACAAGGCCACTATTCTGTCGATTTCCACTCTGCAATCGCACTGACCATTGTTTCTCAGAGTATCAATTTAACTGTGACAACATGTATGGTCAAGCAGGCGATAAAAGAGAACAGTGCAGGTTTAAATGGTGAGCTTAGTCTTTAACGGTACTCCTGAGAAACATACAAGTTACTAGGTTACTGTTACTTTTATCTTACAGTTATAAAGCCTTATTTTTCTAACACTGGTTCCAATGCACATGGTGACTCATGGCAGCAA